>NC_064601.1:68569488-68869488 GCF_943734735.2 Anopheles gambiae | reverse complement strand
GACAGAGAGAGATGGGAATGGGAAGCTTCAAATCGAATGAATGTTTACAATTTTATGTCGATGAACGTCACCGTTCGCAACACTGGGTGTAATCGCTGGTGGCAATATGGCATAAATATGCTTGGAAGTCCGTGACCCCAGCAGCACATCTATCGCTGTCGTGACTCCGACCTCAAAGGTTAGTCAGCAAGAAAGGTAGCGATAGGATAACGGAAGCGTTACAAACCGTTAGCACAGATGTTAGAGTTAGAACATCTAGAACAGAGTTAGAACAGATAAGGGCACGAAGCCTAGCACACGAAGCGTAGTACACGAAGTATGGCACACGAAACGTAGTACACGAAGCGTAGGGCCGAGCAAAGCAAGGTGCGTGAGAGCAAAGCAGGTGAGCATAAAAGTAGGTGTTCGATCGGACGATCGCTCTCTTCTGAATTATCCTTTGTACGGTGCGAGTGCGGGAGAGGATAATTGTACGGTGCGGTATTATAAGAGTGCGTGAATAAAAGTTGTACAAACCAACAAGGTCAAAAGCATAAGAAGCACTCTTGACCGAAAACAAGGGCAGTAGCAAAGGAGAAACGGTGAAAAAAGAAACGTTTTTAAAATGTAGAACAATAAAACCAGTTCTCGCTTTAAAAAGCTCTACACGCGCTGTTGACGCCGTCAACCGTCAATTCAGATGCAAAAGCCTCCTTGCACGGGTCACGCGATAGAGGGCGCTGCCGGTCGCTTCGAAATTAATCGGTTTATCGAAACCCGACCAGCGACGGCACGAACCGAAGCCCTTAGGGGGAATGACCGACGCAGCAGGATGACGAGCAGATTCCTTCGCGCACCCGAGCATACGCACGTGATTTTTTAGCGCCACCTTGCGAAATAGTAATAAATTATACCATTCTAATTTCGGCTAAAAAACGTTTTAATTGATCTCTGGGTAGAAAGAATCGGTTGCATCGCAACACGCGCTTTTTCTTTTAAACAAATTAACGTTGCTAAGCGATCGTCGCAACAATTTTTAAAAACTTTTCACTAAAATTTTAGCGTTACAAAATGCCCAGGAGTAAGTGCAAGCGTATAAAACGTGACTCACCAAACACTATCGACGATACGGTGCAGTGCCAAGAGTGCAAAAAGTGGTGTCACTTTAGTTGCGCCAAAGTTGCTGAAAGTGTGGCAGAAGAATTCTGGGTGTGCAAAAAGGGCGTAGGAAAATGGCCAGGACCGTCGATGAAGACCATGCGCCAGAAGAGTGAAAAAGCGTTGGCGGTTGCAGCAGGACCAAGCCAGCAGCCCGATCCTCCTAAAAGTGCAGGGAGACACAAGTGGCACTACAAAGTTTGAAAAAGGAGCAAGAGTTTCAGAAACAAATACTGCTGGCGGAAAAGCAGAACATAGAAGCCGAGGTTACGGGGAAGGTGGCCGAAATAACGCTGCAGCATTAAACGTAACGAAATGCCTTGGAAGATGAGCTGGAAAACCTCTCGGTTTATTCCTTCGTTACCAAAACCGACAAAACAGCTAAATGCGTGAAGCGTCTGCAACAGAAGCAGCGAGAAACATCGGCCAACCATATAGATCAAAATGAAGTTGAACCCTCTTCGCAGCATAGGCCTCAGGTAAGCTCGTAAACCCCGCTGGTGACGCCCGCACGAACGGCATCGCATAACAATCCGCAAATAAGAGTATTCTCAACGCAATACAGATAACTGGTATGAAACACCCGTAGGAACAGCAGCGCAGAGCATCGCTCGAGAAAAAGCTGACAATATTCTCGGGATGCTCAAAGGAATGTGCAGTGTTCCTCAACTGTTACGATGAGTCGACGAAGGCATGCGGCTACATGGACGGCGAAAAGGTTGGTAAGAGGCCCCGCTGGAGATGTCGTACACTCGGCTTCATTTTGATCTATATGGTTGGCCCATATAGATCTATAGATCTGAAGAAAAAAAGTTTCTGTTCCTGACGCTTCACCAATTCAGCTGTTCTGTCAGTTATGGTAATGAAAACTGAGATTACCTATCGCCGCACCTCTTATCATCAAGCGACTAGAAAAGTTTTTTGGAAAGTAGGCCCAGCTTATAAGGCAGCTTACGGATAGTGTGCGAAAACTCGATCCACCGTAACCCGAACAATTGAATAGTTTGATCACGCACGGCCAAGAAGAAGGAGGCTAGTATGGTCTTGGTATAAGAATAAATTTACTGTGCCGGTATTAAATCATTTCGGAGAGTTCATGGAGCCTTTGGTGGATGACGCGTGCGACGTTACCGTGTATGTTCCCTCTACCAACTCCCCCTCCCCTCGCGAACAGATAACTCAAGGACCTCTAAGAGTTTCCTTGCACTCACAACCTTCCGAAACGGAACCGATAACGAGTGTCCCGAACGCCCCACAACCCAGGTGTTGCTACGGATGTAGCTATCTATTTAATTTGAGTATGAGCATCCCAATCCATGCCACTTCTCCACAAGTCTTGCATGATGATTCTCCCCAATATCAAGACTGGAGCTAACAAGCCAAGCGGGTCGAAAACGCTCATTATGATGCGCAAAACCATGCGTTAAGTTGGTCGTTTTTCTCCTATGGCAAAGGACTTTAGCTCGTCGTGCCACTTCATGGAGAATTTGAACGAGTAGGTTACCCAGATCAACCCGAGTACGCGGGGATATTTTCCCTCCTGCCCGAAGTCAATGACGCGCTGTTGTTCGCGCGATCCCTCTGACAAGCTTTCTAGCGCTGCATCCTCGTTGCTAAGCCAATTGCGTATGTTAAACCCTGCTTTCGAGTGGATGAGTTTTACCTGTATTGACTTTTGCCGTGCCTCGCTGACCGTATCGCAGCTGTCAAAATAGTCATCCATGTAGGTATTTTTCTTGATGGCTGCTGCAGCTTTCCGCATGTTCGTCGGCGTTTCGGCGCATAATGTACTGTGCTGAGCACGGCAAACACGCTGCATCGAATGTGGCCACGTGCATCAGATACGTCGGTGGGCGTTCTTGCGGGTCGAAACGGAAGAGAAACCGCTGAGCGTGGGTGTCTTCTTTTTTTATTTGGATTTGGTGGAACATCTTTTCGATGTAGCCGCCAAATGCCACTTTTCGTTGTCGGAATCTACATAGTACACTGGGAAGCGCTACCCGAAGATCCGGCCCTTTCAGCAGTTGCGTATTGAGCGACACGCCTTTCACCTTGGCCGCCGCATCCTAGACGAGGCGCTTCTTGTCCGGTTTTTGCGGATGATTCTATAGACAAACATGATAGATTCTATAGACAAACAAATAATAGATTGTCGGTGACAGCCTATTATTTGTTTATCTTTGATTGTTTTCTTGTTAACACCAGGCACGAAAAGTGTCTAGTTTGCGCCATGCGTGGACACTTTACCAAACATTGCGATGTGTTAAAACGGTAAAATGTGGATGAGCGGTGCGAAAACGTGGCAAGGCTACAACTCTGCTCGACATGCCCCAACAAACACGGGTCCAAGAAGTGTCGATCGCGATTTTTGTGTCGTGTACCAGGTACAGCAAACGCACCGTGGCCAAAACACATATCGGGAGGTGCACTACCAAGCGCACCACGGCTCGAAACAATCAGCGATCTTCCGTATCGTGCCCGTGACGGTCTACAACAATTGAAGAGCCGTAGATACTGTACCTTTCCTGGATGAAGGATCATGGGTTATCCTTGTGGAAGCGGACCTGGCCTTACAATTGGGACCCGACGTAGAGGAAGATTTATTGGACGTCCGACATGACCCGGAAAGAAGAAGCTTCTCGCCGTTTAAGCTTACAGATGTCAGCGAAGAGAGCAGAGTGGCGCTACAACATAGGAATATTCCTGCAACGACTCCCGCGAAGGGGAACGACAAGCGATCCTTTCCCTGAGAACCCACCCAAAAACTCCCGCGAAACCCATCACCAAGAGGGAGTGAATGAGGCTGTTCAGAAATGTTACATCTTTGCACAACAATGGATGAGCGAATCTGTTTCCCAATTTTCATCAGTATTGCAGTAAAAAAAGTTGCAGCGGCGATATACGCGATCAAGGGACAGGTAGCATAGACGTTGTTGACACGCTAAAATATAAACATTACAAAGGTTGGTATAAACAAGGTGTAAACACTGCAATGAAGCGCGAGCAGGATAGATGATCGAGTGAGAGAGAGAAAGAACAATCGTTCTAAGCGGTCAGGGTTCGGTGCCATGTCAACGATCGAGGATCGGGAATCGGGAGAACGCGCGAGAAATCTTGACCAAATAAGGGTTAGCCTCTTCCAATCCTACAAGGGCTGTCGACTCATTACTCATCCAATTGTGCATATTATAACCGGCTTTGCTATGTATGAGGTGGACTTGCCGTGATCTTGCATTTCCTTCTTCTACGGTGTCGCAGCTATCAAAGTAATCGTCCATGTAGGTTTTTTGCTTGATTGCAGCAGCAGCTTCTGGGTACGTCTCTTTGTATTGGTCGGCATTCAAGTGCATAACGTACTGAGCAGAACACTGTGAGCATGTTGCGCCAAATGTTGCGACATCCATGATGTATGTTTTGGGACTTTCGCTCGGATTGAATCGGAAAAGAAATCGTTGAGAATGTGTGTCGAGCTTTCTTATCCGTATTTGGTGGAACATTTTTTCAATATCACCTCCAAAGGCGACCACGTCTCTTCCTGAATTTGCACAACTCTCCAGGAAGCTGAACTAGTAGGCCTTTCAGCAGCTTTGAATTCAGAGATACCCCGTTTACTTTAGCGGCTGTATCCCACAAAAATATTTTCTTCTCTGGTTTGCGAGGGTGGCCTACGACGTTTATTGGTAAGCACCATGCACGACCAGGAGGAGCTTCTAGCACCTCCTCATTACCCAAGCGATTCAAAAAGTTCCGAAGTAGTAAGAAAAATAGAATATGAAGTAGCCTTCTACTACCCGTACTTTGGTTGCTTAGAGTCAGAAAAATGTAGAATAAGTGGGTTCCAGGAAAGAGCAAAAAAATGAGTTCTCGAGCGTGTACAACACACACACACGCGACGACTCACTCACGCTTACGTTCTTCTTTTCTACGCCGCCCCACCTCCTCTCACACGCCCCACAGATCTATTTTTAGATCATCACTTCCATCGACTGCGGTCTGTGTGGCGATGTGTGTCGTCGCGTGTGTGTTGTCGATTTGGTCAGAAAAACTTTTTTCTTTCACACCAAATAAGGCAGCGGTCTAATGTTGTTGCGCGCAACATTGTTGCTCAGAAACATTTCGCTGAGGTGGTCTATGAATGTTGCAAGCAACATTGAGTTTTGACGTAACGAAACGTCAAAAACGTCAATATGAGTTTTGGTCTTAAGTTTGTAGGTATACGGTTGGGCGTACGAACGTTAAACGTATGAAAGAAAATAAATGAATATTCAATCATATTTGCTAAGTCCGGAGCTTCTCGAGTTATCTTTATTATTGATTAATACAAGATCAACAACGGATGTGTTTTTTAAAGATCGACCATTGTATGAAGAATTTCTTAGATCTTTCCCAGCCCTTTTACAAAACGAAAAGAGGTTCTATGGGTACATGAGAATGAACAAGGAAACATTTTTCTATATTCTTCATCATATAAGAGCAAAAATCGAGAGAAATTCATCGCGAACTTTTTACATTTCACTGGAGGAGAGGTTGATGATAACATTACGGTAAGTTATTCTCTATATAACGTTTTTTTTTTTCACAATGTTTACGATTGTGCTTCAAGTGAACATTTATTAAAATAATTATTTCATCATCGTGTATTGCTTTCTATTAACTACAATACATTAATCCAAAAACATTATCAATATACGGACCGACTAGACTTTTCTTAACCCACCTTCAATGGACTTGGATTATCAAGCTGGCTGCTTGTTTTGTTCACAATTTTTGTTCTGTACATGATGTTCTGATCCGAGCCATACGAATTGGCGATGTACAAAAAGATAGGTTATTTCGGCCAAAACAAGCATAATCGGTTACAATCTGCAGTGCTTTTGTGTTTTCGATATTATTTATTTGAATCGCACGGTGCTTGGTATATAATTTCTGCCCTCCAATAGCTAGTTCATTATTTCTAATAACAATTCATCGCATTTACTGATAGTTTTGATTTTTTTTTGGTTTTTATGTATTTTTTTTGTCGGGAAAGTTTACGGCTGCCATGAATATGAGTTGCACATACGAAGTAATGTCTTTGTATTTCAGCATCGTGATACTATCATGTGACTCGCTACGAATCGACCATGCTTCGCTGTTTTAATATAAATTGCAAAACCCTGTAACTTATCGTTTAATTTTGCATGTGGCTTAAGAACAACTGCACAATTTCATGCGGCACCTGCATTTGCTTTTCTTTTGACATCTCATGCAGAAATGGTGCAAAGATGGCAAGAAATTGAGCTGATTCATTTTGGGTTTTTATGTTTTCCAGTTTGTCTCTCTCAATCTCCAATAAGTTTTCTATTTGCCGGCTCAATTGATGTTGACGATTTGTTTTCTTTGTGGTTCCATTGCTACTTGGTGCTTCGTCAACAACGCTGCAAACGTAGTCTTTATCGAGGTATTCTGTAAATAAAAACCGGAAAATAAATGCTCCTGAAAATATTTCCTAACAACCATTCAGTTTGTAATACCTTCAGTATATTCCAAACGAAATGGAGCATTGTATTGTATTGGATCCTTTGACGGAAAACATATTCGTATCAAGCGACCTTCAAATACGGGATCACAGTTTTTTAATTACAAAAAATACTTCTCATTACATCTTCAGGCTATCGCTGACGCCAAATGTAAATTTATACTCATTGATGTAGGAGATTATGGACGGTGTTACGCACGCGATTCTAAATTTCTTTTTTTTTACCAATCTAATCGTAGTAACCATTGTTTATCCTTCCAAGTCAAAATAAGATGTTTCTGGAAACACGAATTATCCCGTCCGAACGGATATTCGGGTAAACTTGGGAGGATAAATTTAGTATTAAAGTAGGCAATATTTTAAATAAAGCAGGATTCAAACGCAGAAGCTCTTGGAGTAAAGAGGTTTAATTCTAAATATCCGAAATAGGACAGAGCCCCTGGATTTCCGAGCCAAACACCCCCTTCCGTCTGCATAGGCTTCCCAACCTTGGATCAGAAGCAACTAGCGGGAAGGACTGGTTAGTAGGCGAAGTGTCAAATACTCTGTCCACTCTGCTGCTGTTTGTTTCTCCTCCGTTACAACCCTGCAACTCTCGCTGAGGGCCAAACCTTCGCGTGGCCTGCCGGAGAAGCTCGGTTCGTAACAGACGGCGTAGTGACAGTGGCGTATTCCAAAGCAGTAATACATTTTATAGCTTAGAGTACAATTTGTTGAATGTACCAATTCCTAGACCGTTACCTGGTACCTTTGAGAATATGTCATTTGTGTTGCTAGGAGATCAGGGGTACCCTTTGAAGGAATGTCTAATGCGTCCTTACCCTACCAGCGAAGACGCAGACAAAATAAATTTTAACACTATTTTGAGTCGAATTCGTCGCACAGTTGAGTGTGCTTTTGGTATACTGACCACTAAATGGAGATGCATAAAAACTGAGTTACAAGTTACTCCAGAACATGTCGATATAATAGTAAAAACAATGTGTCTATTACACAACATTTGTATGGATTTCAAAGAAAATGATACAATCATAAACTCTTTTCTTAGTAATAATATGAATCTTTCAAGTAGCACTCCTTCAAGACAAAATAACCACTCAACAAGTAGAGCATATGCTATATGCGACCGATTCAAAAATTATTTCATGTCACAAACATGATAGTATATAACAATGCTAATATAAAAATAAATAAAATTAGTTTCATAATTTGAATAACAATTTTGTTCACAATAATCTATGGATTTTTTTGAGGAGGGACGGCTTTACCGTATTACTTAAATCTATGGATTTTAGAACTGTATAAATACTTTTTTAAGTTCTTGAATAAAAGATGCTAATAGATTGTATCTAAAATCTGTTCCCGAGTTACGCAGTTTGTGCGTTCCCGAGGAATCCGCGTATCTCGATTATCCGCGTAAGTCGAATTTCGCGGGTTTCGACCAAAATAAATTGCTTATTCATTATTATTTATTCAATTTAGTACTTTTATACACTTTATCATCTATTGGATACGATTTGTGCATAATATCTTTTATTTTATATATATATTTATATTAGATGTATAGATAGATATATTAGCATAAATGCAATTCATACTGTATTGGACAATTGTTGCAGAAAATTGTACTGATTTGGCATTTAATCTGTAAAATTTAGAAAACCGCGTATCTCCGAATCTGCGTAAGTCGGGAACCACGTAACTCGGGAACAGACTGTATTCTAAATAGGCACTCTTTACGAATTCCTTTAGATTAAAAAACTAATGACAAAACAACTAAGCGCAAAACTCAACGTTCCTGCTTTGGAGGGGGGTATTGCACTTCCTAAATTCATCGCTATCAAATTTAACCTGATTCATGACTGATTCATAAGTTCGATTCAACCTGTTTAGTGTACTTTATTTATAAAATGTTAATCGAACAGAAGAGAACATGGTATCAATTGCGCGCTAGGTTCAAGCATGAATCTACTCTTGTTAGTGCTTTTGGAATCAAATCTAGCACCACTCACTTAATGGACAGTAACTGTCGATTGGCTTAAGAAGTTCACTAACAGATACGCCGATGCAGTGACTAGTCTGCAGGCCGTAATGAGAATTAGCGATATGAGCGTCTATCCGCACCTACCGGGTCGGAGCTATCCATAAGCAATCTGGAGTCTTACTGGTTAACACGGAAGGTACAAGTAGATTTAGTAGGTGCAACGATAACAGTAGGTGCAAGAAAGTATGAGTGACTTTGACTCGTCGCTGCTTCAATCATACGGGTTAACTAAAACTTGTTGCACCAACGGTTTTATCGCAGGTATACAACTTTTTTATTGTATCTTATTGAAAGAAACCTAAATCACTGGCCTAAATTTTTGAAATGGTTCGATGCTTGAGTCCATCGATAAGCATAAGTGATATGGACAGTCTAAGGGTAATAACATAATTTTAAATGTACATCGTATAATACAGAGCAGAAATGTATGCATGCTTCAATAATGCGTCCTTTGAATTACCTACTCAAGGCATTGAACCCATACAATTTTTCGAGTATTTGGTATAAATTTATAAATGAATTGAAGCATAATCATAAAACATAGCCATGGAAACAAAATTTAACAGATTAAAGCCAAGATTTTCAAAACCTGCCACAATGTACCCACTTGTGGGCTTGGCTTTCAGTGACTAATTGATTTCCCCCCCCCCCCCCTCTAGCAGGATAGTCAGTCCTACGTATGGCAGCGCGGTCTTTTTGGGGATTGAACCCATGACGGGCATGTTGTTAAGTCGTACGAGTTGACTGTACTACGAGACCGGGTGTTTTCAAACACCTAGACTTATACTTTTTAACATTGTGTAAAGGCTTACGGCATCACCATAAAACATGTAGTATATAAGAATCGATTTTGAGAAATAAAATTCAGATTCGATTCAGAGGCTAACGGAGAACGTGTCGAAGCTCTATTGGATTATCCTAGGATATGTTTTATGTCTCGTCAGGCACACTTCGTCCATTAGGTTATTATTTCGATTACGCCATTTTCGAAGCTTCTTCTTGTTCTATTTGTCGTAAACGTCCTACGCGGACATGCTGGCCTATACAGACTTTCAAGACTTTATTCAATACCACGTATCCGTATAGTCAATCCTTGCTACGGGGGGACGGTATATTCTGGGCTTGAAGCCGTTACGGGCGTGTTATTGAGTCGTTCGAGTTGGCGACTGTACCACTGGATCGCCCTCCACTTCGAAACACGCCACTTTCGAAGGAAAGGATTCTATTATTCGAGACCACTACCTTGTAATGCACAATTTAGGATAATAACTTCTCTTCGACAGACATTTATCTTTATTCCTAAATCGGGTTGGAGCTCAGGACTTAAAAGGACTTTCTTCGTGTGACCTTTCCTGAGTTCCACAGTCAACAACTCGCAACCACAACAACAATGAGTATGCACTTCTATAGCGCAAAATGCTTGTTCTAAGATGTGTTGCATAATATTCACACTAGTCAATCTGCTTACTTCTTCCCGGACATCCTAGCGAGGACCGGTATTTACGTGGATAACTAAAGAAATAATCAAAAGTATATCAAATATTTCGATACTTACGGTCTTCATTCAACTGCCCGGCAATTTTCCTCCAAACTTTCTCCCTGAATGGCGCGTTTTTGTAGTGAATGTCCTTCACGCACCACAAACATCTTTTTTCTTCAACAAGAGTAATGAGAAGTTCTGCATTCATCTTCCTATTCGCAATTTCTGTAAATATATTGAAGAAATAAAATATACACCACAAACTATACTACACAAGCTTACCTTCCAAATGAAGTAGATGTCAACAAAACATACAGCGCTGTTGTGTCATTTCATACGTCATGATCATGACCAAGGTAAATAGAAAAATGTTGCAGGACAAAAATCAAATTGGTTTGAATTTGGCCGGCAACAATGTTGCGCTAGCTGTCAAAAAACATACATTATGCCAGCAACAATGTTGCGCGCAACAAGATTAGACCAGTGCCTAAATCTCTGACTCGGAGTGTTGGCATTCCGATTGGACTATCGCAACTTTGATCAGTGCGTGCTGTTAAAACGACCATTTGTATTGTGTTGTACGTAGCGTGCGCGCTAAAATTTTAAGAGTGCGCGGAGAGTGTATGTGGGTGTGTGGGGTGAGGGAGTGAGATACAGAGACAAATTTCGCTGCACATTAACACATACATTCTCACTGCACGGGTTGAAATGCGAATACTCAGTTCTGAGAGAATATACTCGAGCGCTCGCGCATGAGTGCAAGCAAGCGAGGTATAGAGGATAGATGGAGAAAAACGATTATTTTGCTCCAAGTTTTCTACTTTTGTTCCGTTGGGTAGATGCTTCCCGCACAAATCCCTTCTACACGTACATTCTAATCTAATCATGCACTTCTTCTTTTAGGGAAAAATCTGTAGCGTTTACATTGCTGCTTTCGGCTAAGCTATCTTCCGCAACTGTTGTGATGCTCTGCACGATGCTCACATCAGGTAACCCTTGTCAGTCCAAGCTGTTCGGATGTTGCATAGTTGCATCTGCTCTCGATACTCTTTCGTGACGGTTGACCGGGAAGGACGTTGCTGCTGTCGATCCGTCGATGCTATTTGGACCATAAATCGACCAGCCTAGTAGACTTCGCACAGCAATTGGTTGACCTTCCTCGCCCGATCGCACTTCCAGTGGCTTCATCAGCGATATGTCTTGCAGCCCAAACAGCAGTTGAAGTACTGCGTTACGATACTGTATCGCCGGAAGCTCCTGGAAGTAGTTCAAATTCAATATCAGTGAAGTGTCAATTGACTGAGTCGGTAAACTTAGCTGATTTATGGTGTGAGCGGTAGCTATAGAATAGCGCCGCTCACCGCCCCTGGCCGATATCTCCAGCTGCACACGTTGTGATGATTCCTCTCTCCTGCTGTAATTGCCAATCCAGCACAGCTCTAGAGGATCACGAACGCCTTCAAGTCTGTTCAACTGTTGGGCTAGCGACGTTTCCACCAGTGGGGGTCTTCACAATTCTAGTCTGTTTTTTGTATGGAGTTTGACAGTTGGAGGCTGAAATTATGCAAACACACCATAAAAACCACACAAAAAACTAGCCTGCGATTTTCAGTCTAGAAAATTTTAGTCTAAAAGCTAGAATAAGATTCGAGTACCTGGTCGAAAACACGGTGTTGTTTACATTTATCCCAAGGTGCATTAAAGAGATCGGGTGGTGAAATCTGGAATCAAAGTGTATGTAGTCCAGGTGGTCTCATAGCATTTTTTCATAACCAATTTTGAACATCACTTTTTGGCAGAACGGGTGACAACTTTTGCTCAAACAAGCTTTCTGGAGGCTTGACGAATACTCAAAACACTCTTACAATCTTCATTCAGAAGCAGAAGCGATAAAAATCAGCCTTCTAAATTCATACACCTTGGGATAAGCCCACCTGTATATTATACTCTATTAGATAGCTGCTCGAAAACTGCTTTACAATGCAAACAGCTGACAGGCTGAAATTTCAGCCTACGAATTTCAAACGGAAAGGGCCCCAGTGTTAGAGATTTGCATGATCTCGTTCCATGATTGCCCAGGCAATTCGCGCAAAGCTGCAAACTACTGACGCAAGCGTGACGATCTGTAACCGTCATGGATCTGAAGACCTTACATTGACGGACGCGATGCATTGGATGTTTATATACGTAACACTTCACACTCGTTCGCGATGGTGTAGCATGTGCATGATGAGAACTTTGGCCGTTCGTGTTTATTCTACTTGCAGATTCAACCGCACTAGATACGTGCAAGAAGGAATGACCTCGAATGTTTCTTGGTGGCGCACGAAGAGCTTCTACATTAGCAGGAACTGTTAATTCACAACAGTCTTCAGTCAGCTCTTCGATGAAAGCGCAAAATTCCTTTAGCGTTGGTTTCTCGAAGTTCCTTTTGAATCGCACCCACTCCAAGGCTCTGTTGGCCGGCACTTTTCGCACCAGTTCTTCCAGCAGTTCCGGATTAGAGAAATGATCTTCCATTTCGTTGGCCGTCAAGTGATCGCATAACTTTTGGACTGCTATACCGAAAGATATCAATTGGTCCAAGGCCTCTGGTTTCGGGTTATGGTCTGCCCTGCCTGCTTGATCAATTCTTTAACTAAAAGTCCTGGTCGTCCATACAACTGCTTCAGCAACTTCATGACCTGGGGGGCTGCATCTGGAGAGGTGAACTTGGATTCCACCACTTTTCTTGCTGGTCCGGTAAGCGCTTCTGCCGGGTGATGTTTTCGACCGAAGTAAAACCACACGCCTCGGTTGATCGATTATGGAAGCTAAAGAACACAGGCAATTGTTTTATCGAACCGGAAAATATTGGTAGCTTTCTACCCCACAATCGCCACGCACTCTCACATTCTTCCACAGTTGGTACCTTACTTGTGCATGGGTTAGGAAGTGCTTTTCGCCCATGGTCACTGGTCAAACAATCAACGACTCGTGATGTTTCACTAACGCTGGAACCACTTCTCCTGCTAACACTTTCATCCTCTATCTGTTGCTTCATCGCTTCGTAATCCGAATTCAATTTCGCAATGCTTTTATTCATTTCAGTTTGAATCGCTTCGACTTCCAACCTTCGCTCTTTAGATAAACTTTCTAGCTCCAGCCTCGTTGCCACAGAGCTTCTACTTCTGCGAGAAACGTGCGATTCACGATCCTTTTGGCAGTGGGTTATTTTACATCGAGAGCTAAAGCCTTCGATCAGACTGGGCGCCATTCCGTTCTTTTTCATAAACGCCGTACTTGTCGGCGCAGTTCCCGTTTCGCTCCTAACGCTTCACTGAGCGATGACTATGCCCGGAGTTGCGAGTAAGGACATTTTTGATGAGGCTACCGCTGGTTCCTGCTGCGAAGGTACTTCTACGGGTTTCTCTGAAAGGGTTTTGGATGTATCGCCATCTTGAGATTGGGCCTTCCCACGAATAGCCCTACTAGGTTTGCCACTAATCTCATGAACTTTTACCTTGGCTGCCTCGTTTTTTCTACCGCTTGCACACCGCTCACAAACCCACTTCACGTACTTCACTTCCTTGGAAACGCCAGCGCAATCGAAGTGCCACCACTTAGAACACGCGTCACATAGCACCATATCCGATACTGCGTTTTCGCGGTCACAGCCGACACAGTCTAACTTTGGCTGCGACATTTTAAGGCCGGGCTACATTGATCGTACTCGCAAGTGTAATTTTGATTTTCACTAGCGCATCTGGCGGCGACTGGTGGAAGCTTTTTTGGTCATCGAGGTGCTCTTGTCGGATCTCAAATTTAAGTAGTTTTTCCATCGTTTTTTGCCATGAAAATGGATGCAATGCGTGCAGAACATGTGTATCTACTTTTTACAAAACTCTTCTTGTCCGATTTAAGTAAAATCACATGGAAAAATAGCATATTTTCTGAAGCGACTCCAAATTGTTTGGAAAAATGCTTCGGTTAGCCGCCGCCAGGTGCGCTAGTGAAAATCAAAATTGCACCAGAGAGTACGATCCATGTAGCCCGGCCTTTACGCTTTGATTGCTATTTCAATCAAACTCTTTATCCTTTAATTTGTAAAAAGTCCTTTAATTAAAATATTAAATTAGTTGAACAATATACTTTTTTAAATCCACGCTCAACAAACGACTTGGTAACGCTTCCACAGACGTGGATCGCGAACTCAACGAGTTATTGCGACAATAATATGTACTAGAAGATTTCGGAACGTATGCAGGCCCAATCCCGGAGCCCAACGACGTAGTGAGAGCCAATTCGATTTTACATAGCTCAAGCATAAAGATTGATGACAGGTTTACAACCGGTCTTCTTTGCAAAAGCGACGACGTTAGTTTTCCTAACAGCAAACCAAGGGCTATGAAAGGATGTTTGCTCTTGAAAATAAATTTGATACGACCCTGAGTTAAAAAGAGAGGTATAAGCAAATAGAAGATTATGTGAAGGGAGGCTACGTACATAAAGCATTAAGAGATGAATTGGAATCTGCTATTCCTAACAAAATTTGGTACCTCCCGGTGAATGATGTATCTCACCCTTAAAAATTCACGAAAAAGCGACTAGGGTAACTGTACCAGTTTCGGCAGGCTAGTGTAGCAGTTTCACAAAAGTTGCTCACACATTAATATTTTTCATTTTTTTTCTTGAAAGTGTTATTCTGGTTGATAAAATATCATAGTATGTTACAATATTTTTTATTGGCCGGTTCAAAGCCCTTTTTCATAAATATTAGTGAAAATGCAAACATTGATTTTGCTCCTATTTTCGGCAGTTTGTTCCTATTTTCGGCAGGCTGTGTTCCTATTTTCGCCAGCGCGAATACGGGTCAGAAAATGTTTGTATCAATGTGAATATGTACAAAAAAATGTTTAAAGCATTTTAACACTCTTACTTTCCTAAGATTGGTGTTAAAAAGCACTTTAATTATTAATTTTATGTTGCTTATTTTGGCCCGTTTTGACAGCCATTTTGATGCGACGTTTAAACAGAGCAGCCATTGACATTTGATGGTTATAGCGTACGGTGCGAACTGGCTTACAAATATTTATTTTTCTCTTAAGTTAGTGCATTGTTTGTCGTAAAATTGGTGATATTTGGTACAAGAAAGGTCATATTATGTGTCGACATACGCATTGTAGTGTTCTGATCAATTTTAAAAGGAATATTCAGCCAAATTCAAAGTGTGTTATTGTTCCGAGTTTCGGCAGGAGCCCACAACATTGAGCTGTCAAAAATGAACATTTACTGTGTACCTATTTTCGGCAGCATTCAAAGTGAAAAATAACCTGTTTATCGTGATTTTAAAATTCCGAACAAGTTAGAATAAATTAAATAAGCATAAAATCTTTGATATACACCACTTTTTCATTGTTTTACTGTTCTGATTCTCTTAATCACAAAACCTGCCGAACGATTGGCTAACAGCAAAGCTGCCGAAAAAAGCACAATTTATTTGATATTTTGGAAATGTATGAATGGTGAAATTGTGTGAAACTTCGTATGTGAATATCAAAAAAGTACACCTTCACTTCAAAATTGTATTTTGTGAAATTTTTTATCGCATTTGTGCAGAATTTCACGTTTTTAGCTACCCTGCCGATAATAGGTACACTGGCGAAAACTGGTACAGTTACCCTAGTTTGGGATGCTGCAGCTAAGGTTGATGGAGTGTCTCTAAACACTCAACTTCTTAAGGCCAGGGGACACTGTCCGTACCCGCTGCGCAAATTTGAGCAGTTTCCTGCGCAGGAAATGTACCAAAGCCTGCGCTGGCCAGCGCAGATTTTGGCAGGTCTCCCGCGCGGGACTTCAGCGATTCCTGCGCAGGTCTGCGCTGGTTTAGCGCCCTCTGTGGGCGAAATGGACGAACTATTTTTGGCGGCGGAACAAAAAAACGGTCAAAAAAATCAAAAATGTTGACGCCCATTTTTCTCGTCCGTTTCTTCTCCCTCCCTCACCATCCCATGTCTTACTTGAGCTTCAGCCCGTGCCTTCTGCCGCCAGCTGATTGGCTGTTGTGGTGTATGCGTTGATACTTATATGTGCATTGCGGTTGTGTATTGTTATTGGTGGGTGTTAGCATTTATTAATTTGCGTGTGACCTTGAGACGATGCGGGAGAAGCTGCTTTGGGATTTAAAGTGTTATCGGTGTATTGATGGTTTATTTTATTTCGTGCCGCTGCTGATGAGACCATTCGATGCTCCTGCCAGTTGAGGGTGAAGAAGCCTATTTAAAACAAGCGTAGGAGAACGTCTAACACTAATCTAATATTTTTTTTTTTTTAATTTGAACATGTTTGATGCTTCAACGGCCTTCTAAGCGTCATGTAGCACAGTGTAAAGTTGCGAAAAAGAAAAAAAATTGAATGTGCCGAAATGTGTCCCACAGCGGAGCGGAGTGTGTATCAAACGGGTAAAATACATTTCCCCTGTAACACCCAGAGGAATCGCCACAAGTTTACAGAAAACGTTGGAAGGCTTAACTCGACAATGGTAGTTGGTGCGTTATTAACGTTACACTCGAACTTGAATAGGTGTGTTTAAGAAAGTGGAAACCTGTAGGATTCTCTTTTTTTGCAATTCAGCTTTTTCCCAGTAATGCGCACAGTAGAAGATATCATCGATGCCGAACAAAATTGTATAACTTCTCTTTCTGTGCTAAGGAACCAGCCATCTCTATTACTTTTCTTCAACACATACAGGGTTTTCCAAGCCACTTCAATGTTGAAACTGAAAATTTCACGTTAAATGAAAGCTGAAGGCTGCACGGGTGATTTCAAGTCTGAAAAGCCTGTTCAATACAAAAAGATTTGTTTTCAAAATCGTTACACTATTTTTCAATATCGGTATAAGCCATTTCAATCTGTCAGTTTGGCAGGCTCTCGCCACAGTGGGATAGAAGGAAATAAAATACGTCAAAATGTTCAACAACTAATGTATTGAATTTCAATGTGCAGCGTTTGTATTTTTTAATGCAAATACAATCAATATGTAAAATGAATATGAATTTGTTTTAATATATTAATGAGACCTTATTAATAAGACTTCATCTTCTATTTGCAAAGATTTATTGTTCATATAACTCAATGCTAGTGTGAACTATGGGCCTTTAGAAGCTAAATTTTAAAATTTTACTAGGCCGAAAATAGACGGATCGGAATTTCGCGGCAGTTTATAACTGAAATTGAAGAGTCGGAATCTATGAAATCGTGTATTTTATTGGAAATAATGTACACTAATGTATTAATTTTCCTCCAAAAGTGGCTCACGATTCGACCGTAGTGGAACGCGATTCAACTATGGTTGCACGCATTCGATCGTAGTGGCATGCAATTCCAAACAGGCGGTTTGCGATTCGATCCAAATGGCACGAGATTGGAACGTAGATTGAAACAGGTGTATCTCGCTAGTAGCTAGCGAACTTAGCAAAAAAGGTCCTTCAATAAGTTGAAAAAAACCGGTCATTTATCTGAAATCTACA
Source organism: Anopheles gambiae (assembly GCF_943734735.2). NCBI lineage: Eukaryota > Metazoa > Arthropoda > Insecta > Diptera > Culicidae > Anopheles > Anopheles gambiae. Next base: position 68,851,801 of record NC_064601.1, on the reverse strand, counting down.
AGGCATTCGAAAAACAAAATTAGACTGGAATATCGATGTCAAATAAATAATAGTGGGTTGGCAGAAATATCGTAGTTTCAAAAACAAATTAAAAAATGAATGAAAAAATTTTGTTTATAAGTTTATATTGTAACTTTATTTTTAAATGCATCCTCTTGTTTTTTTTGTCCAAATAATATTTCAATATTTCAACCAATTATGTGTTTGAATTTAAAAAAAATCGATGCTAATCGCAAACATCATAGCTGTTTAATTCGTTTTTAATTAACATAACAATAAACTTTAATAAAATAAACAGAACAGTTCAATCTATTATCTCGTCCTCATTCATGCATCGGGGAATATACGACCACATATGCCGTACATATGCTTCACAGTCACTTGCTGTCACCAACGAAGCACCTTCTTCTATGGCCTCCAACAATTCTACATCACAATTTGCGTTGGCACGCTTAGTTATTTCTTTCCATTTACTGAAAAGATTTTCGATAGGATTTAAAAATGGGGAGTAAGGTGGTAAATAACGAACTTCATCTCCTCCATCTTCAAGAGCCTGTTTCACCTCTACACACTTGTGAAAGGTGACATTGACCATCACAAAAATCAGGTTTCGTGTAAGGGTTTCTACTAATTTTGCTTTCAGATCGATAATAAACTGAAAAAAGGATTCTCGGTTAATTGCTCTCTCTTTTGTCACGTAATGCAATATTCGTCCGTTCGAATTTGTGGGACCACTGTTACTGCTGGCTTTCCTTATGCCGACCTCGACTAGCACGCATACTAATGCAAAATCCCACTTCGTCAATAAATATTATATTTCTGTCTGATATTTGACCGGGAAGAGCATAAAAACTTGTCGCGTACTCTTTTCGTACCTGTATAGTGTTCGGATTGTTTCGACGCTCAGGTATTTTTTGAATCCGTTTAAGTGAGTAATGGAAATGTTTGATTTCCCGAGCAATCGTTGGTTTACTCACTCGAAGGTTGAAATTCTCCAGCACTTTTTGTGACAGTTTTTTTAAAAGATATTGTAGCATCTTCATCAATCCATTCCCTAATTTTGTTACCTAATTCTATACGAATTTTTTTCTCATGCTGAGCTCCTCGTTTTGACGCCTCGACTTGATAAGTATTTTTGAATTTTTTGATAATGCTGTATACAAATTTTACATCATTATGCATTTTGTTAATACACTAGTCACAACAAATATAGTTTAGCAATCATCTTATCAACAATAATATTAACAGTTTACAGTAAATTTTAAAATTGTATTTGCATTAAAAAATACAAATGCTGCACATTGAAAATCAATATACAAGTTGTTGAACATTTTGACGTATTTTATTTCCTTCTATCCCACTGTGGCGAGAGCCCGCCAAAGTGACAGATTGAAATGGCTTATACTGATATTGAAAAATAGTGTAACGATTTTGAAAACAAAACTTTTTGTATTGAACGGGCTTTTCAGACTTGAAATCACCCGTGCAGCCTTCAGCTTTCGTTTAACGTGGTTGAAATTTTCAGTTTCAACATTGAAGTGGCTTGGAAAACCCTGTAATCCTTCATATGGAGGGTGATGTTACTTCCGTGGATTCGAAGCGATAAAACCACTTGCATGGTTCTGGAACAATCAAATTATCTAACTCGGACAGCCGGTTTATCACTTGTTCCAAATTTTTCCAACCACTTCTTAACATGTTCTTCAGTAATTGAAGGACATTTTCAAAAATATAAGTAGAAAATGTGTTGAGTGGATCAAATTTCTCAACCTCTGCTGTAACATGTAGCAAATTATGAATGTTACTAGTAACGTACCTAAAGGAATTCTGTTCTTTGAAATACCTTGAAAGTTTTTTTATTTAACAAGTTTCTCTTTTATGCGACCGTTATCGTCAATGCATGATTTGAGACTAACTAAATGAATCGATCGTTCATATATATGTTAAAGTCTACTTCGATTACACGGCTACTTCGTTTACACCCTCTCTCGATCGTTCACTCCAAGTTTCTTCCTGAGGATTTCGAATCGACCAGTTTCTAAAGTTTTAGTAAAAATAAAATTCCAGTAAAAATTTCTGCTAGTTGATTCAAAGTTGAAATAGGTCCAACGATTATGTTTTCTTTTGCAATATGGTCCCGCACAAAATGGTATTTGATATCTATGTGCTTGACCCGTGTTCTAGAAGCAAAGTTCTTTCTTCAACTCAAACTTAAAACGTGATCTTTTAACTCGTAGTTTACTGCACTACTTTATTGCTCTAAATCTTACAACGTAGCAAAGTAAATTTCGCGGCGGATCGGTTAAAAAATTTCACGTACGCTTTCTTACGCTTTCTGACTTGATCTCATGGCGCTCGCGCGATGGCCGTTTTTCGATTCGCGCGGCGATGTTTTTTCTGCTCCCTCTGGTAACGGCAAATCGGCGACGTTTCGGTTCGGCTGTCAACGGCTTATCAATAAACACAAATTGTAAACAACAATTTGTCACTTTTCGCCGACCTCGTTGTTTTCTACAACATTCTCCCGCCCGGTACGTTGCTGGTATACGCAACTTACCCTACTAAAGTCGACGATCTACTTTAGTTCATTGTTCAACCGTTACGCTGGTGCCGCATCACCACAAAAACGTTCTGGGTTTGGTGGGTTGACCGTATCGTTCTTCATTTGTTAGGTCTACGAACGTCCAACACGGCTATCTTCGTTGCAGGTCTTTCGATGATTCCGCTTGCTGTCTGCACGGTGGCTCGCCTTACTTGGCCGTCGTTGGCTTTAACCACATCTATCACCCTTCCTTTCGGCCAACAATTCCTCGGTAGGTTGTTATCAGCAATCAACACTACATCACCTTCCTCGATCGGACGAGATGGAAGGAACCACTTTGTTCTGCGGGTCAGGGTCGGAAGGTACTCGGCTATCCATTTTTTCCAAAACAAGTTGGCGTTACACTGCGACGCTTTCCATGTCGACTTTACGGCCGTCGCTGTATCATCGAACGGTGCAGGTGGCTTGATGCCGTTTGAGCTGCCCAAGAGTAAGTCATTCGGTGTTATCGGTGGTGCCAAATCGTCGTCTAACGGCACGTAAGTCAACGGTCTCGAATTGATGATCATTTCTATTTCAGCCATGGTAGATTGCAATACTTCGTCGTTAGGCAGACGTGGCAATTCGAGTTGAGCGAAAACCTTTTTCACTGACTGGACGAGGCGTTCCCAGCAGCCTCCAAAATGTGGAGCGGCCGGCGGGTTAAAGGTCCACTTCAAATCAGGGCTAGTAAACTCTTCTAACAAAGTGTTTTCGTCGACACTCTTTCTGGCCTCCTTGAGCTCTCTCGAAGCTCCTACGAAATTCGTACCTCGATCACTAATGATCTCTCGCGGCGTTCCACGCCGAGCGATAAAACGCCGGATCGCCAGGATGCATGACGAACTCGTCATTGAATGCGCGATTTCTAGGTGGATGGCTCGTGTTGTTAAGCAAGTGAAGATCACTCCCCAACGCTTCTCCACGCGGCGACCAACTACTACGTTGATCGGCCCGAAATAATCTATTCCGGTACATGTGAACGCACGCTGAGCTATAGCCGTTCTTTGTTCAGGAATGCACCCCATCAACGGCGGCTCGGGAACAGCTTTACGATTAAGGCAGTGTTGGCAGTTTTTTCGAACCCGTTTATACTCCGATAGCAATCGCGGTATATAGAATCTGGATCGCAATTCATTGATGACGGTCTGATGGTTGCAATGTTGATATATCACGTGGTAGTGATGAATGATTAAATCTGTCCCTACATGTCGCCTGGGCAGTATCACGGGCATCCGAAGCGGTTCGTCCATTGCAGTGCAGTTTGCAAGCCGGCCACTTATTCTCAACACACCATGGTCGTCGAGTGTTGGTGAGAGTTTGTACAGTACGCTACATTTTTCGATGCCTTTTGACCACGGATGTTTTAATGTTGGAGGATTCTCGAGGCACTTGATTTCTTGCGGAAATGCTTCTCGCTGAATTTGCTTCAGTATTATCTGTTCAGCTCTTTGAAGCTCTTCTTGTATCAGCGGTTCTGTTGCGATCGGTGTTTTATTGGCCCTATGAGTGCAATTGTTCAAAAATCGAACGACATATCCAATGGATCTCAGAAGTCTATTCCACTTAGAAAATCGATCGATTTGGATGAGTGGCTTAGTTGTGACATGGAACAGCAAGTTGCGACGTAGTTCTTCTGCTGTATCATCTGGTCGTGTCGGTGAAGCTGGCCAATCGCTCTCCGGTTGCCATAGAAAGCTCGGACCCTTGAGCCATTTGCTGTTAGTGCTTAAATCGGGTATTTTTGCCCATTTCGTACCATCGTCTGCAACATTGGCTTTCGTTGATATCCACTGCCAATCGTCTACTTTGGTCAACTCTAGGATTTCTCCGACTCTCAAGGCCACGAATTGACTGTATCGTCTGTGATCTGAACGTAACCAACAGATGACGTCCCTTGAGTCCGACCAAAAGATTGTTCTTGTGATTATTAAACGATGTGATTTGTGTATCGTATGTGCGAGCCGTGCGCCAATCACTGCTGCCTGCAATTCTAAACGGGGAATCGATAGAAACCGTAGCGGTGCTACTCGAGTTTTTGAACCTATTAGAGCGCATTCTATTGTTTCTCCTTCTTCAAATCGGAAATAGGCAACTGCTGCCATCCTGTTTTCACTTGCGTCGCAGAATATGTAAAGCTGTACGTTACGAGGTAGGGCCGACGTACGCTGGCGGTAGCACCTTGGTATTTTGATCTGGCAGACGGCAAGTAAAATGCTAGTCCACCTTTCCCACTGTTCTGATAAACGGCCGCCAATCTGCTCATCCCAGCCGACACCAGCGCGCCATATTTCTTGCAGCAATACTTTCAGGAACATCAACACGTTCCCCAATAGACCCAAAGGATCGTAAATCCTCATAAGGATACGCAGCACTTCGCGTTTAGTCGGCAGTTTCGCTCCTGCCAGTAACTGCTCGTCGTTTCTAGGTGAGACTTTGTACATGAATGTATCGGCTTGCGTGTCCCACCACATTCCCAATACCTTTTCTGTTCTCGCATCTGTGCCAACGTTAACATCCTTCTCTATCTTTACAGGTACATTTAGCTGTTCCATCACCAAATGCGAGTTCGAGAGCCAGTTTCTAATCTCGAATCCGCCTTTCGCATGCACGTGACGTACGTCCTTCGCCAGCTTAATTGCTTCGTCTTCAGTTTCAACACTGGCGAGCATATCGTCGACGTAATGCTCCTTGACAATACATTCAAAGGTACGAGGAAACTTATCTCTATACTTTTCAGCGTTCAAATTCTTTACATAATGCGCGCAGCAGGGCGAGCACGCCGCCCCAAACGTCATAACGGTAACAACATACACGTCTGGAGCCTTATCAGTCTCGCCACCGTTCCATAGAATCATTTGACTGCGCTGATCCTCGGGTCGCATAGCCACTTGAAAGAACATCTCCTTGATGTCTCCTACTACGCCTATTCGATGCTCTCGGAACTTATACAGGACCGTCAGGAGGTCTACCAGCTGATCTGGACCCTTGAGCAGGAACGTGTTTAAACTGACTCCGTTAGACTTGGCGGCTGCGTCGAACACTATACGGATTTTTCCTGGCTTGTTAGGATTCGTTACCGGAAATGTCGGCAAGAACCAGTCTGTATTCCGTTTATCAGCTATTTCGCTTGGTATGAGGCGCCGGATGTAGCCCTTTGTTTCGTAATCGTTCATCTTGTCGATGATAGCAGCTCTCAACACCGGATCTTTTTGCATTTTTCTTTGCAGGCATTCGAAATGTCTTATGGCCATGAGTTTACTTGGTGGTAGCTGAACATTGCTATACTTCCACAGTAAACCTGTTTCATAACGATTTCCTTTTAAATGAGTCGTGTTTGCAAGGATCTCCAACGCCTTTTCATCATCTTTAGAGCCAACTGGATGGGGCGATTTGGAAATGCCCATCGAATCGATCGCAAAATATTTCTTAAGCTCAATATCGATTCTATCGTCGGTGCTATCTACACACGGGCAAACTTGTGGGCTATGATGGTTTAGGAAGCCATTCGCGCCATTACCGGTATTCGTTGGGTACGATCCATACACTATCCAGTCCAATCGTGTCTTGGCGGCAACAGGTTCAAGTGGCTTTCCCTCACGGTATGTCATCGGATTACCTAGATGGCAGTTATCCATACCAATGAGGATCCTAGGCGTGATGTCAGTGTATGAATTAAGCTTTAAGCCTCTCAAATGCTCGAATGTGCTTTGAAGTTTATCTGCGCTAAGTGACTGTCTCGGTAGCGCCAGACTCTGTACGGTATGCACATTTGGTAAGACATACACCTTGCCGATTTCATCACGTCCTGACAAACTTAACGATACCCTCACTGAATTCTTCTCCTCTCTTTTCTGATTTCCGGTCCACCAGAGGCACAACGGATGAGAAGTTCCTTGCAGGCCAAGTTCTTCTACCAAAGCATGTTCGACGAACGTGGCGGACGAGCCGTCGTCCAAGAACGCAAACGTATCAACTTTGCGGCCATTGCCATGAAGTGTAACCGGGACATAACGGAAGAGTGGCGGCTTCGCTAACGTGGTTTGGTGGTGGTTGCTCATATGGTGTCCGCCGGTTCCGACTGATAGCGCTTCGGCTGTGGCTCTCCGACCATCATGAAGCAATCTGTTGTGCAGGAAAACGCAACCAGTTGTGCCACACGGCGTTCTTCTTTCACAACGATTAAAGTGTCGTTCAAGACATTTGCGACATGTTTCTCTCGCACTGCTCGCCAACGGGCGTCTATGTCCATGGCAAGAAAATCAGGGCAGCTTTCTACGTTGGCGCATTGTTGTTGGCATACTGGGCAACGTGGTGTGGCTCTGCTGGAACTCGATGCAGTGTGTCGCGCTGGAGCGGCAGTGAGATGCGCATTCACGTGTCGATGTGTTTTCGATTCACGATTCCTGTTCGCTGTGGCATTCGATGCAGTTCTTGTATACGGACTTTCTGGGACGTGTACCGAGGAAACAGTCACCAAACTGGCTGCTTGGACCAAATGATTCAGCCAATCATTGAAGCTCGACAACGTAACTCGTCCCAAGTTCATTTGATGACATCCCCAATTGAGCTTTAGCGATGAAGGCAAGCGCTCCGTCAGCTCGAATAACAAAGCCACGTTGAACATGTATTCGTCGAGACCTGTGGCTGTGATTGTCGCACAAAGATTCTAGACTGCGATCCCAAAGTCTATCAGCGTATCGAGACGATCCTGTTTAGGTGCGGGCATGGCGCGCACCTTGTTTACTAGCGAGTGAACAATAATCTCAGGACGACCGTAGAGCATTTTTAATGTGCTGATAACATTCGGTACATTGGACGGATGCATCAAGAGGCAACGTACTGACTCCAACGCCTTTCCCTTCAGAGCCTTTTGAAGTCGGTCTAGGTTGTCCACATCACTTTAGACGTACTCCTCCGTGGTGTATTCGAAGGAGGAAAGAAACATCGGCCACTCTTCGGGGTTGCCGGCAAACGTCGGCAAGTCCCGTAGCCGTACTCCACTGTGTCTAACCGTGTATTGCATCTGCGAAGGATCAAAGGCTGAGAAAACATTCGCCTGAAATCTTTCCGGAACGATACTCACGCGTGGTTGCTGAGAAGACGTTCCCTGATGACCAGTTGCGCTTGTTTGCTGATGCGTTGTGCCCTGATGACCGGTGGCCTGGAACGATTGCATCAACTCGTTCCGTTCTCTGAGCTGCTTGATCTCCAGGTCTTCTAAAGCTCGCTGTAGGTCACGATCTCGATCAGGCTGCGTGGCTGGAGACTGGCTGGGTCCAGCGTTCTGGTCTGCGTCTCTACGCCGAGTCGCAGAAGTGCTAGCTCGCGCGTTGTAACGCAGAAAATCCGGGAAAGCAATGCTCGATCGAGACGGTGCGCTCGCAGGTTCACGGTCCGTGTTGCCGCGGCCAGGTGTACCTTGCGTTAATCTCCGCGGTACGGGCACGGCCGAAGGAAGGAGCACATCTTCGGCGGTTCCCTGGCTGACTGGGGAGACCGTGCCTCCACATTGCGCATTCAGCGACACTCCAAGGCCCCGTGACACACTCGGGCTTAACTGAGCGATTTGCGCGGTTAACCGGATGAAGCTTTCGTTAGCCTCCCTGGCTTGCTGGACCAAGTCCTGTATCGAAACAGTGTCTTCCTCTAAATCGTGCACCGGGGAAAGTTGTCGCACTGTCGAATTCGCGGCGGGGTTGGACTCAGCGTTCTCGCGGTTCATGTTCACTCAACTAAGCTTCACACGAGGCTTTCACAAATTAAGAAGTGAAATTTTTTAAAAATGTTCTAGAAGCAAAGTTCTTTCTTCAACTCAAACTTAAAACGTGATCTTTTAACTCGTAGTTTACTGCACTACTTTATTGCTCTAAATCTTACAACGTAGCAAAGTAAATTTCGCGGCGGATCGGTTACAAAATTTTACGTACGCTTTCTTACGCTTTCTGACTTGATCTCATGGCGCTCGCGCGATGGCCGTTTTTCGATTCGCGCGGCGATGTTTTTTCTGCTCCCTCTGGTAACGGCAAATCGGCGACGTTTCGGTTCGGCTGTTAACGGCTTATCGGCAACAGTATCGGCTGACCAGTCTGCATCTGCAAATCCAACGAGTTGTTCGATTTGTTCGTTCCTTTTCAAAGTCAGTACCAAATTATTTGTTCCTTGGAGATACCGGAGAATTCGCTTTAGCGCGATCCAGTGTTGGTGTCCAGAATTGAAAACGACCCATATATCCAACAGGATAACAGATATCCGGACGGGTGGACATCATAACGTACATGAGACTTCCCAAAAGCTCAGAGTAAGGTTCTGTTATACCGGCATCTTCTGTTCCAAGTTTCAGGCCTTTCTCCATAGGTGTTCTTGAAGAATTACAAACTGCCATTCCAAATTTTTCAAGAAGTCGATTGATATTGGCCACTTGTGACAACTGCATAATTCCTGTATTTTTATCGTAGTCGATCTTGATTCCCAAAAAATGTTTTAAAGTTCCACAATCCTTCATCTCGAATATTTCCAATAATTTCAATTTCAGCTCCATGATGGTATTTTTGTTTGTGCCTGCTATTATCAAATCATCGACATATACTACAATATATATGAAATCGTTACCTTCTTTGTTGAGCCAAGTGTAAAGGCAGTCATGCAACGGGGAGATTGCTTTAGCCCATACAACGATTTTTTCAAACGGCACACTATACCCGGAGCAGCTTCTACGCCATGTGGAACTTCCATATAAATTTCTTCTTGAAGCTCGCCGTGAAGAAATGCTGTTTTGACATCCATTTGATGAAAATAACATCCCTTTTGGATACCAACGGCCAGTACTGTTCGAATTGTTGTTATTTTTGCCACCGGCGCGTATGTTTCGTGATAATCCATTCCAGGCTTCTGCAGAAAACCCTTCACTACTAGTCGGGCTTTATACTTCACTGGATTACCATTCTCATCCTCCTTTACACGATATACCCACTTGGATTTCAATGGTCTACACGATGTCGGTCGCTTCACTAATGCCCAAACATTGTCTGTTTTCATCGACAACAATTCATCCTCAATAGCTTCCATCTTCCCGATCCACGATATAGCTGTACGTTCATGGTGGTTCAGTTGACAACTGTCTATTTCTACCAGCTGTTGATCTAGAGCAGGTATGTCAAACTGGCGGCCCGCGTCGATTCTGAATGCGGCCCGCGAGAGTATTTTGAGAATTGCCAAAAGCACTGCAAACCATTAATCTGTTATTACTATTTGTCAAAGTGTATTAAATTTTTCAGAGAAGAACAATCCTTTTGTTGGTATATTTTTCGAAACTAACATGAATGTACCCATAACATCTCATAAACTTATTCTACACAAACGTACATATCAATCGAGACCCTTAAGAATCATTGAATCGAATGCAAGCTCATTCGTATTATGTTTCGATTAAATACTGAATATTAGCATAATTTTGTGCACACTCGATTGCACATTCTGTATGGAAAAATAGATTTGCGTCAACTGTCTACAAACGAAAAAGGAATGAAAATAACTTGATACATACACTAGGAAACTTTGCAACATCTAGTGATTGATTGTCTGAATCGCATCCACGGCTCAAAACCATTTCCGATCATAGCTATTCCGACTTCGAATCCGGCCAAAACAAACCAGCAGTTCCGTTCGGTGCCGTCCAAAGCCTATAGAGCCGTTTAGAGCCATTCGGAACCGTTGGAGTCATCGGTTGTCCCACCGAATTTGTCAATCTCCATGCCCCCGACTGCCGAGTAAAGGATTCATTCGGCTCCGATTTTTTTCCGACCTTAGAATGTTACATCATTGATATTCGATTGGAGCCACTTCTATTTTTTGTCATAATCATGCCAAATGTTAATAAAAATGATTGTTGCCAAGCTGAAATTATTTGTACCCAACATTCTGCAAGACGAATTAATGTAATTTCCAACCTCCCCAAACATGAAAACCAAAATGATATGATTACGCTTAAGCCTAAAGGATTTAGATTAAGGATAAAAATAATCGAAATGCCGAAGCCTTGCAATACAAAGCTTATTAATAGATTAGCTCACACAGTCCTCAATTCCTCAATTCGCAAATCATCTCCCTTCAAGTCTCAAAACAGATTTGCCAATCTGTATGGGATCACACACCACGACTCTTCGTCAGATAAAATTATCGTAATTTAAAAAAAAAGTTATTCGTAAAATACGGGTTCTTGTTATAAGAAATCAATATATATATCCAGAACACTTGGAACTTGGAAATTAGCCAAAAATAATGTTTAAACACGTGTTATTACAATTTTTCTCTTGATCTATCAAAAAATTGCAAGCAAATATTTTTGTTATTCATCTAGTGATGGATAGCTCGGATTGCTTGAAAAAGATTCACTACAGGCTGCTAGACTTCTCCTACTTCAGTTAAAAAGTGTGTTTGACAGATATTTTTCTCATATAAAAAAGAGCACATATAAAAATAACATCGCGAATTTGTACTAAACAAACGATTCCATATAAGAAGCGAGGAGTACAAAAAGTCAATTTGTTTAACAATACAAATGTAAAAAAGTATTTTACATAAATATTGGGGTATATTTTCCAATCTCAACTTTACGGCCCGCGAATCACTGAAAATTTGTACTTGCGGCCCTCTGATGAAATGAGTTTGACACAGCTGCTCTAGAGCCAGTGAAATAATCACGAATTTTTTTCGGGAGCCTTCGTTCTCGTTCACTATGTCGTGTTGCTATTGATTGTTCGCTTTCGCCAGTTTTGCGAGATTCATCATCACATATTGCATCGCGATATTCCTCGTTATTTTCATAAAAATCATCATGCGGAGTGGTTTCGTTTTCATCATTACGTGCGACATCTTGAAGTGCTTGCGTGATATTGGCGGCGTCAACGTGTTCGTCCATGTTGGTGTTGATCCCAAATACGATAACCGTTCGGAGCATAGCCGACCATTATTCCCTCAACACACTTATTGTCCAGTTTCTTTCTTTTCTGGTCCGGGATCCATGTAAAAACCTTACATCCAAAAATTCGCAGCTTTCTAAAATCTGGTTTTACCTTCAGCCAAAATCCAGCAGGTGTCATATAGCCCTCTAACGCGCTTGTTGGGCTGCGGTTTATCAAATATGTAGCCGTCAACACCGCCTCTGACCACATTCGCTTTGGCATGTTAGAATCAATAAGCATGGTTCTGACCTTCTCAACCAACGTTCTGTTAAATCGATCTGCAACACCATTCTGTTGTGGAGAGTAGGCTACCGTACACTGCAATTGAATTCCTTTTTGCTTGTAATATGTTAGCTGCTCACTGGAGAAATATTCTCGGCCCTGATGTACGGTTATTTTGCTTATTTCTCTCGAAGTGAGCTGTTGCTATTGCTTCATACTCTTTGAATCGCTCAAATACCTCAGACTTTCTTTTAATTGGATATACTACCGCAAAGTGCGTGAAATCATATATGAAGCTAACAAAATCTTTGAATCCGTTCCATGCAACAGGATCAATAGGACCACACACATCTGAATGTACCCTCTCTAGTGGGCGCGTGGCTCGTACTCGGTTGCCATCAAACGGTTCTCTACAAAGTTTCCCGAGAACGCACGTGTTGCAAAAACCAACCTGCTTAGGCTTTGGATCTAAACCAACTGCCATGTTATGCCGCACTGAAGTGTCCATAGAGTGTTGTCTTGCATGTCCAAGACGACGGTGCCATAGTGTACTCACCTTAGATGTACACATACTTGCAGATGATCCAGTCGTCTCCAGCTCTAGTTGCAACTCGTAAAGGTTTCACCGCATATGAGCCACAGCAATCACTTCCTTCTTGTGTTTCATTATAGCCTTCTCACAGCCATTTTCGCGAGTGAAGAGAACATCAATTCCAGCTTCCGAGATTTTCTTGACAGAAAGTAGGTTGCTTCTCAACTCCAGTAGGTAAATTACGTTCTTGATTTCCACCGTAATGCCTTCTTTGGTTTTTCCTGTAACGCTACCTTTGTATTCGCCTACCAAAGATACACCGTCTTTGGCAACGTCCACGACGAACGGTTCGTTAAGTTTCTTTATATTCTTCAAATATTTTCTGTTGTTGATCAAGTGGTCACTGCATCCAGAATCAACGATGAAAGAGTCTACTGCGAGCTCTTTTTCTCCGATTTGAAGCTGCGATTTCACCATAAAACTCACAGTTTTCTCTGCCACGACAGAGTTGGCGGTTCTGTCTTGCATTTTGGATCGACAATCCTTTTGCATGTGGCCTACTTTTCCACAACGATGGCATTTCCCTTTGAACTTTTTCTTGTGAAAATTTCCACCGACAAAAGCTGTTGATTTTTCTTCGTCACAGTAGTCTGCTCGATCTGTTCTCTTCGATTCTTCACCTAACAACCGATGTTTCACAATTTCTAGGGAGACATCTTTATCGTCTGTGTTTTCTAGAGCTGTCACTAATGGATCGTAACTGCTTGGCAACGTTATGAAGAGTTGAGAGACCAAAACGCTTGTTTCCATTTTTGCACCTGCAGTTTTCAACTGACGCACCAGGTCGTCGAATTCGGCAAGATGGTTTCGCATTGACGATCCTTCCTTCATACGTAACGTGGCCAACCGTTTGCGCAAGATCGTCTGGCTTTCCCCCGACTTATTCGCAAAAGTGTCTTCAAGGGCTTTCCACATTTCCTTGGCTGTTCCAGTGGCGGATCAAGGGTATCGGGGGCCCTAGGCGGAACGACGAGTTGAGGCCCTCTGTAAATGGTACTGTAGCGGCACTAAACTTGCTGTTGGGAGATTGAACAGTAAACTTGAAATGCCGTCGGGGCCCCCTTAGATCATCAGTCGCAAACTCTAAATTTTTTTCTGACGGGGGGGGGGGGTGCAAATGATTCGCCAGCCTCGGGACCCCATCGGCCATCCTTCCGGGGGCCCTTGTCGCTAGTACTCTCTCCATACGGCATACTATAGAATGGCGATCTACGGGGCCCCTAAATCGGCGGGGCCCCAGGCGACCGCCTAGTCCGCCTACCGTTAGATCCGCCGCTGGGCTGTTCCCTTTTCTTCTACTATGGCTAGAAAATCGTCTCCAACAAATCCAACCAGCAAGGATTTTGCCTTCCGGTCCATTCGCAAAAACTTGTTCCACGATTCTTCGACCGCCTCAGGCACGTCTTCTTCGAACGCCTCGCAAACTTCCGAAGCTCCCATAAACAAACGAACTTGGAAACGCCATTTTCCGTAGTTCGTTCCATTCAGCTGGGGAATGCCATTACCTTCCTTTACTGAGGAGCCCATAACCTAAAGGAACTCTGTTCTTTGAAATACCTTTAAAGTTTTTTTTTATTTAAAAAGTTTCTCTTTTATGCGACCTTTATCGTCAATAAGCGAAAGGCCACGGGAGTGACAAAATGCTGACAAATTTTTCAAAATGTGAGCTTTTGTCATTTTTTTGAGCTTTTGTCAAAATTTTGTGACCTGGAGCAGCCAGGAAAAAAAGTTGACAAAAGTTGACAAAATTTGACGTTCGTGAAAAAGCGTAAACACACAGCTATTTGGCGCACAACTGCTTGTTAAGATAACAATGCTAAAATGCATGATTCTAATTGATTTATGTACCTAGTTAGTGTTTCTTAAACAAAATATCGATGATATACAGATGTTGGAGCTTTTTGTCGCTCTTGTGTATGTTTTTGGTGCGGCCACGAGAAAAGCTCTTTTTTGCAGTTGACAAGCAATTTTGACAAAGTTGAAAAAATTTTCAACATTTTTTCAGCTCCGTGGCCACGCGCTAAATGGATGATTTGAGACTAACTAAATGAATCGATCGTTCCTACATATATTAAAGTCTACTTCGATTACACGGCTACTTCGTTTACAGTACCCTTCCCCGTAAATTTTGTCATAGTCGACAACAAATCGTTCAAGTAATTGACCCGCAGTTTTCCAATAACTTTTGTATGTGTAAGAGGAAAGAATTTTAACTGCGCATATAAAAAGCATGTGGTGGTTATATTCATCTTGACTTATTCAGCCTCTTAAAACGACAGAAGCAGCATAATGAAGGAAAGAACTGTATTCAGAAGCTTTCCAAAATTTTAAATCATCCAATTTGCGTAGCTTACGATGGATCTCCGATGTCAATTCTATGCGTACCAAATCCAATGAAATAGCCTCTATAGTCGATGGAGACCACTTAATCGCTCCCCACAAATCGTTCAAGTAATTGACCCGCAGTTTTCCAATAACTTTTGTATGTGTAAGAGGAAAGAATTTTAACTGCGCATATAAAAAGCATGTGGTGGTAGGTCCACCCTTGCAATGCTTTGCGTTCTATGCCATAGTGCATAAGATGCAATTCATCACCGATAGTAACTCTCTCAATTATATCTAATTTTTTATATCCAGCAATGGGGTTTTTTTCTTTTTGGTGTTCTTTATACACATCATTACGAAAATCTTTGTCAGTACGCAATGGAGCATTGGTTCCCGGAAAACAAGTCGTTCGTGATATTGGATGATGGTATCTAACAACGGTACATTTCAGACATCCATGCTTTCCTGTGTGTAATACCAAACCTAAGAAAAAAGTACATTAACATCATTGGATAAATCATAGACTGTTTGTAATTACCTTTAATAAATGAACGTGCTGGGGAATCAGCCACAAAAGCACGCACTTTGATGCACATCTTAGTCAGAGGACACCCTAACATAATACCATTATCGATAAGACCATTTAGTTCATCCACCAATAGGTCGATGAATTGTTCGAGCGATTCTGGTTTTTTTGGCCCGCAAAATATAGCCACAATCATTGGCCTTAAATGTGGCATGGTGTGTATATTAGCCAAAATTGGCCAAAATGATGTTCGCTCACTTTTGTGCAACGGCAGACCATCAATATTAATTTTTATGGGTAGTTTTGTATTGGGTAGCATCTTCTGGCTCCCAAAAAATAATCATACGTTTTAACAGCAACGAATCATATACACTTTATCAATGGGAATGTTCGTCGCAGACTCAGCAGAAAAGAAAATTTTCGTCTGTAATCGTCTGTTTAGGGAAACAAAAATGATAACATTATATGCTCACCTAAAAATATTTTGCAGGCACTTGCCAAGACCATTGTACCAATACTGCCCCCCAGCAATATTCAAAATATTTTTTGGCGCCGTGCTTGTCCGCATCAACGTTCGCGCATCCTTTGGCAACGGTAAATTGGCCCGCTCCCGTAAGATGTGTAGCAGCAAATTGATAGAGGTTTGAGGTGTATTGTTTATCAACGCCTAATACCGCAGACATTCATTAATTGAATGCGAATGCACATCAAATCCCGGTGTTTTAGGAGGCTCGTTGGAATCTTCTTCAGCCTCATCGTCGGTCGAATCGAGCATTTCGCCCTCCACAACATTTTCGAAAACATCTTCCACATCACCCACGCATGCATCTTCCACAAAAGATTGTGGCTGTTGGTCAGAAACTGAAACGTTTTATTAATATTGTTCTTTTACAACACACAATTCAAGTATAATCACAGAGATTTACTCTGTGAATTAAGCTAAAATATTTCCTACAAAGTACAAATTGAATCACAAAATATACCGGGATGCCGCACTCTTATTCCATACACACATTTTTTCTGACATAAACGTAAACATTGAAATTAGCAATTTGCACTATAAACGCTTTATAACACTGATTTAAAATCACGAAACACGGCATAGTGTAAACAAGTAATGTAATTATGTGGCTAGGAACAAACATTATCTACTACAAAACAAATAACACTTGTTGGCAAATATAGTCTTGCCATTTTCCACACCGCTCCTGCTGAATTCTTCTTCCTCTAGAACTTCTTCTTCAGCAATGCGCTTCTGAAGCCGGCGGTAGAACTGCCCAGTTCTTTTTTATGTCTCCAGAGAACTCATACACGATGCTTCCATTTTATGCTGTAAATACCGATAAAAGTTAGTTCATTTCGTAACATTAAGTTTCTGGCACAGCACAAATTCGCCTTGCTTCAGATTATAACAACAGATTCACTTTTCACTTGTTGGCTTCACTTGACGCTTTAGAAATTTCTGCAATGTTTTGACACTTGTTGATACGCCAGAAGAACAAATCTGTGTGAGATCATCAAGCGAGCAGCGAAGGCCTCGTCGATACACAGAGAGAGAAATTCACAAGTCCTAGATGAGCGCGATGGGAGAAGAATCATGGCAGATCGAGAGAGATGGATAGACTCAGCCCAGCGAACTCTGCATGCAGCTGCATGAGTGTGTGTCGTTCAATGGATATCGGTTTCCCCTTCACCCCTTCACGGGCGGTTTTTGTCCACCATTTCTTTCCAGGCTACATGAGCGGCGTGGTACCGTCCAAAATCTAGAGAGAGAAGACATGCTCTCTCGCTTTGGCATACAGGAAAGTTTTCCAATAACTTCGGTGTTGTGGGCAGCCGTGCCGACCCCTGGACTGGCCGTGGCAGTTGCGCTGCCACCGGTCGTCGTCCAGGAGGACGACAGTGTGTCACACACACTGTCGCACACACAAAGCGCGCAAGGCTTAACAGGTTGGCTGATAAGTCCCCGGTATAACAAAGAAAAACACATTTTTTGTCAAAATTCGTTTTTATTATTCAACATAGTTCCCTTCAAGAGCGATACAACGATTATAACGACCTTCCAATTTTTTGATACCATTTTGGTAGCACTCCTTCGGTTTTGCCTCAAAATAGGCCTCAGTTTCGGCGACCACCTCTTCATTGCAGCCAAATTTCTTCCCTGCGAGCATCCTTTTGAGGTCTGAGAACAAGAAAAAGTCGCTGGGGGCCAGATCTGGAGAATATGGTGGGTGGGGAAGCAATTCGAAGCTCAATTCATGAATTTTTGCCATCGTTCTCAATGACTTGTGGCACGGTGCGTTGTCTTGATGGAACAACAAAATAACAAAAGTTGCTTGACAAAAGACGCTCTGTCTCACAAACTAATTGACATACAGACGTCAAATTTTGACACGAATCATTTGAAGGTTGGTACTACATAAAAATAATATGCATTTAATACTAGCGGCGCCATCTATGTGTCAGACCGGGGACTTATCAGCCAACCTGTGAAGGTTTAGTGCTTATAGATTTTTTTTTGTTTGTATATTTTAAACTTTTTTACTAGAAACGTTATGTTTGAGGCCAATTCTGAATTGCCACTTAGATTCTTCATTGAGCTCTCGCATGGCTTTCTGGCCCATATTAATACGGATTCATACGATGCCACATGTGCATCCTATGACCGTAGCAATTTTTTGTGGGCCATCGAAACCGTCATCCACTGAAGAATACCTTGGTGAATCGGTTGACGAGTTGAATTTACTCATGGAATAGAGTATTAATTTAGGTCGGAATGGCACATTAGTCAAAATAAACCTGCGTGCCTTTGTTGCAGATTCGCCTGCTCGAGCATTCATTAAAGGCAAGTTAGTGCTGTATAATGTTATAAACAATGTGCTATTCCTTCTTTCTTATTTAAGGCGTACAAGATTTTGGAGGGAAACATGGTTGCATGAAATGCACGGTAGTTGGATATAGTCATTCCATTTCCAACGTCATGTGTTTTCCGTTTGCCTCGATGTTCCCTGAATGAACCAATGAAGCATGTTAATCGTGGCATGGAATATGGAGAGCATCATAAGTAAATAACGCCACTTATTAAACTTGACAATTTAGATATTGTAGAAGGCGTGATTGTGTCTGACAGTATACATTTGATAGACCTAGGTGTGACCTGTAAAATTTTGCAGGGTTTTATATTTGGTCACTGGGGAGCGCCAATCTCTTAAGGCATGGCTACAGGAGTCTAAAACAGGTTTTTAACCGTCTTACAAAATTAGAGTACTTGAACTCCCCTAATACCTTGGACAGCAATTCGTTCCCGAAAACTAGCCTGCAATTTTCAGACTAGATTATTCTAGCCTCGAAGCTATAATTAGATTCGAGTACCTGCTCGAAAACACGGTGTTGTTTACATTTATCCCAAGGTATTTTCATTTAATTTCATTTATTCATTAAATATCCGCCATCAAGGCTAAATAAAGCAGACTTAAAACTAAATAAAACCTAACAAATAAACAAAATAATGCATGAAAAACTAAGCCTAACTAAACTAGTCTTCACCTAGCAAAAAAAATAAAGAGAAAAAAAACATAGGTAGAGCGTAGAGACTATCATAAACTTAATGAAAACTTAGAAGAATAATTAAAGAGATTTAGAAGAAAAAATACGGTTACGGAAAGAGTTGAGAGAGGAGTCGAAATCAAAGAGATGGTAAAAGTAGTTAAACAACCTGAAACAGGATAGAATAGGATTGTTAGGATTCATTCATAATTTAAATTAACGGAATGAGGAACTACCGTTGTGCGGGTTTTTGTTAGTTGGGAACGGATAGGATTGTGTCCGTCAGGAACGACAGGTTCTAGAGAAGGGTATATAAGAAGTCTGAATTTTGTATCGTCCTCTTTTTGTACTGCAATTTCGCTCAAATAAAAACAAAACGTAGGAAAACAGACCCTATCTTTTGGTCCCAACATTTGGTGCCGTGGCGACTAGGATTGAATTCCGTGAAATTTACCGGTCGGTGCAAAAGTGTAGCAGTCAACAATGGAGAACGAGTCGAGCGATGAAGAATTCCGCGGCTACGTTGGAAAGTCAAACAGTACGCTGGTGGAGGCTCCGAAGAAGGTAGGAGGTACCACAAACGATCTTCATAGGAAGAAGTGTGAGTGTTTGGTTGGAACAATGCGACGAATACTGTTGTTTGCTGAATCGCATGTGACCGCTGAAAAGGAGAAAATAAGTGTGCGTAGTAAGGTTTTGGAGGAAGCTTGGGCGAGTTTCAACGCATTGCAGCTTGAAATATGTGACAGTAAATTGTACGAGGAAGTGGAATGTGTCTATTTCGAAGCCGCGGAGAAGCTTGAAAAGCTTGCCTATGCAAATGTGTGTGTGCTGCAAGAACCAGTTAACAGTAGTGAAAGAAAACCAGTGCAGCTCCCAAAACTTACGATTCCCACTTTTAGCGGAGCTTATGAAACGTGGACATCGTTTTATGACATGTTTTTGGAAGTGGTTCACAAAAACAGTGCATTGTCAAACACGGAAAAGGGGGTTTACCTTAAAAGTTTTTTGAAAGGTGAACCGTTGACCATAGTGCAAGCTTTCCCGATAAGTGACAAAGGTTATGAGGTCGCTTGGTCGGCATTAGTGGAAAGATACGAGAATAAGTATCTCATAAAGAAAAAAGCACGTGAACGAGCTTACAGGGTTTTACAAGTCAGAATAGAATGTCAGCAAAACAATTTCAGAAGCTCAAGATTCACTTTAGCTGTCAAACGTTGTTGTTTCACCGCACCGATGCTATTTTCAATAGCGCAAATTGATTTTTAAATCGCTCAAGTTGTTTTTTTAGAGGCCTTTCGCATCGTTTTGCAAATTCAAACACGAATTTTGAGATTATTTGTATACAAATCAATTATTTAGTGCATTTCTAGCGTTATATTTATGAAACATTACGTATTTATGGTAAAAATGGCGATTTTCTGTGCAAAAAGCTACATAAACATTGTACATGTTTACATACGCAAGTGCTCGTAGCTTTTTGCACAGAAACACTCATTTTTACAATAAATACGTATTGTTTCATAAATATAACGCTAGAAATGTACTAAATAATTGATTTGTATACAAATAATCTCAAAATTCGTGTTTGAATTTGCAAAACGATGCGAAAGGCCTCTAAAAAAACAAATTGAGCGATTTAAAAATCAATTTGCGCTATTGAAAATAGCATTGGTGCGGTGAAACAACAACGTTTGACAGCTAAAGTGAATCTTGAGCTTCTGAAATTGTTTTGCTGACATTCTATTCTGACTTGTAAACCCCTGTATCTTGTTTCCGAAGATGAAAGTTCCCAACTCAGAGGGAATTCGTGCATTAATTAATTGCTGTGAAACGCAAGTGAAAATGCTAGGACAATTAGATGAAAAGCCTGATGGTTGGGGCATTTTGCTCACTCAGTTAATAGTGCTCAAGTTGGATGAAAATACGCAGAAAGAATGGGAGAAGCATGTAGTGGATAATCCTGAGTCCGGTTATGACGAATTGCTTACATTCCTGCGTAATGCAAATCGCTTATTAGAAGCAGTGTCGGGAAACAAGAACGTACAGGAAAGTTCGGCTAGAAAGCAACCTGTGAAAGTGTTAGTGAACGCGGCGAGCGACACGCCAAAGTGTCGAGCCTGCGATGGTACACATTTGTTGTATGTGTGCGAACGGTTTAAGAGTATGCCTAGTGAAGAAAAGATCGCTTTTGTCAAATCTCGAAAGTTGTGTTGGAACTGTCTCGCTGGAGGCCATCTTAGTCGTTTTTGCAAATCGAAGCGAAATTGTGGAATTTGTGGCAAAAAACACCATTCTTTGCTACATCAAGCGAGTGAAGCAACATCGTTGTTCACAAATACAACCGTAGATCAGCAGGCATCGGCGGAACCTTCGACCTCGGGAGTAAATGTGACGACTTTGTCCTCTTCTGAAGTGAGAGATTCACGGAATTCGTATCAACTGCATTGGTACGGGTATTCGTATTCGTCTACTGCATTGGTACGGGTGCGAACGGGAACGGGAGAATGGAAAATTGCGCGTGCGTTTCTGGATGGTGGTGCGCAATCTTGCTTGATGACGGAGCAGCTGTACAATTCGTTGGCGATTTCGGGACAATGTGCGGATGTGTGTATTAGTGTGGTTGGTGGCAAGGAGCTAAAAGCGACGCGTGTGGTCGAGACAGATATTGCTTCACAATACAATGAATTCAGGAAAGGCGTTTCATTTATTGTGGTGCCAAAAATTACCAGTGAACAACCTTTGAACACTTTGCAATTGTCAAAGCTGGTTGTTACGAACCGAGCTTCTCCGGCAGGCCACGCGAAGGTTTGGCCCTCAGCAAGAGTTGCAGGGTTGTAACGGAGGAGAAACAAACAGCAGCAGAGTGGACAGAGTATTTGACACTTCGCCTACTAACCAGTCCTTCCCGCTAGTTGCTTCTGATCCAAGGTTGGGAAGCCTATGCAGACGGAAGGGGGTGTTTGGCTCGGAAATCCAGGGGCTCTGTCCTATTTCGGATATTTAGAATTAAACCTCTTTACTCCAAGAGCTTCTGCGTTTGAATCCTGCTTTATTTAAAATATGGCCTATTTTTATACTAAATTTATCCTCACAAGTTTACCCGAATATCCGTTCGGACGGGATAATTCGTGTTTCCAGAAACATCTTATTTTCACGTGGAAGGATAAATAATGGTTAGGGGAAGGTAGGTAAAGACGGACACTGCGGGTAAGATGGACACTTCTCATAAATGCATCAAAATGGTAATTTTCCAAAAAATCAACAATGCAGCATCCTAACTTAAAGTTAAACAACACATTTGAGAACAGTTTTGGCATAATATATGCAAAATTGGTTAAATCCACTATCAAAATAAAATTTCAATCATGTGCACCCTTGTGGATCTAATTTGACTACTGCCCTTGTGATCTTAAGCTCTACAACTTGTATTGTTTACATTTCCGGAAGTTTTATTTCATGAACGGGTTGTCGCGATCATTAATGAAAAAACTGGCGAAAGAACGACAATGAAAGCAATACAAAATATTGTTTTCTGGTGGTTTAAACATCGTGACACCAAAGCGGGAAAGACGGACACTTTGCTGTAGGGAAAGATGGACACCGAATTTATTGATTTATTTTACTTCTTATATCAATTGGTGATGAATAGATTTCTTCAAATACCTTAAATAATGGAATTCCTAAGCTATAAAACAATCAGCAATTAGAGAAAGTATTGAAATAAGTGAGAAATGAAACACCGGTCAAAATAGTAGCCATTCGTTATGCTATTGCTCCCTCGACGCTGATGAGGCGCTTCACAAAATACAATATCTTGTCACGACTTGGACAACTTTAAGCAATAAAAAGATGAGGCATTAATACGACATTGTTCAGGAATAGATGAGAAATTCTATGGGATTACAAATATCAAATGTTGAATTTTGACATGGTGGAAAATGGCTTTAACTATTAACAAGTCCCTCAAAAATTACTGGGGTCGTGGACTTTTCGCGAAGTGATTTCCTAAAAGGAAGTTCTAGACTGTTGTTCTGTAAGCTGGAGTAACGTCAGCTGTTAGTGCGTGATATTTCAATAATGCTTTAGATGCTGCATTCTACGATATATTAGAAGCGGTGCTTACAATTTTTAAAACCACGACTGAATGAACCGTCGTTGCAATAGGCCAATAATCAATTTATAAACGTACCAGGACGTGGAAAGTGATAGAATTTGTTAAAATACTGTAAAACTCTTCACTTTACAACGTTTTCTACAGGTGTCCATCTTACCCTTCATGGTGTCAGTCTTACCCGAACATTTCAAAACCGCACGAAAAAAATCATATTTTTCATTCATGAAAAAAACGCAAAAATCGATGGAAACTTAAAAGTTTCAACACATTTTCTGATAAAACATGAGTGTAAGATAATGTATGCACATTTTCATGGTCGTTGCACCTATATAACCTTAGATTTTAACCATTTCCCTTAAGGTGTCCGTCTTTACCTACCTTCCCCTACTATGATCAGATTGGTAAAAAAAAGAAATTTAGAATCGCGAGCGTAACATTCTCCCCACCATAATTCATCCCAATGGATTATGCTTTATTGGCCGCGATTCATAAATCATCTTCTTTTTTCAACTGTTGTACAAGTTTCGGAGCCCAATTGCATGGAGCTATCATACGTTTCTTTGGCGGGACTTTCTGCAAATTTTCTTCAGATAGCACTTTTCTTTTTGTTGGTGAATGCGGAGGCTTCTTCACAACCAGCAAATGCTCCTTCTGCTTCACGTCTATGACTGCAACTTTCACTGCTGGTCGTTTTATTACACCTTGGACTGTTTTGACCGACACTGATCTAACTTGTCCATCTGGTGCTTTTGCAGTCTCTACTACCCTTCCTTTAAGCCATTGTCCAGGTGGAGCGTTATCATTCGTGATGATCACTATATCATTAACCTTGATGGGTTCTACCTTGCACGTCCACTTATTTCGTTTGATCAAAGTAGGCAGGTATTCCTTTTTCCATCGATCCCAAAATGTTTTGGCATTGTGCTGTGCCAATCTAAATTGTTGCCGATCCACTTGCGATGTTTCAGTAGGTGCTGGTAAGGAATTTACACCTTTACCAATTAAGAAATGGAGTGGTGTAAGAATCTCTTCTTCTTCTGACGTTAGCGGCAAATGTGTTAAAGGTCGCGAATTTAAGGATTCGATCTGAATTAATGTCGCTCTTAATGTTTCTGGTGTTGGGTGCCGCGTCTTCCATTCAGTAACCATATGTCGCAATGCTTTCTTTATGTTTTGAATCAGACGTTCCCAGGAACCTCCGAAGTGCGGTGCTGCAGGCGGGTTGAACTTCAATTCTATTTTATATGTTAGTGCAGTCTCACGCCCCATTCTTAGATCGATATCTTCGACAATTTTCTTCAATTCTTTTTCTGCGCCAACAAAATTTGTACCGTTGTCACTGTACAGACGGGTTATCTTTCTGCGACGATGAAGGAAGTTATTCAAACACACCATGAAACTATCGGTGTCCAGTTTCTCTGCTAATTCCAGGCGTACAGCTCTTGTGCTCGTACAGGTAAATATCGCTCCCCACCGTTTCTCAGTAGAGCGCTTAACGGTCCCATCTAGAGGACCAAAGTAATCTACTCCTGTATGTAGAAATGGAGGATTGTATGGATGCGTTCTATATGTTGGTAGCGGTGCCATGAGAGGTGCTTTAGGAGCAGCGATGTTCAAAATACATCTTTGGCAGCAACTTTTCACATTTTTTAAGACTGTTCGTAGATTGATAATCCAATAATGTTGTCTTAAAAATCCTATTACAACATTATCTGCCTGGTACATATACTTCTCGTGGTAGTCTCGAACGAGAAGTTTCACAACACGTGACTTTTGGGGTAAAATAATTGGTAAACGCGCGCTGTATGGCAAGCATGATGCATTTTCTAGACGGCCCCTGATCTTAATATTCCTTTTTCATCTAGAAACGGTACTAGTGTTCGAATGCTGCTTTTGTTCAAAATCTCCTTTCTTTTTTCGAGAGCTTCCATCTCTTCAGGAAAACCTTCCCACTGAGCTTTTTGCAGTAATGAGAGTTTAGCCGTTTCCATGTCCCTGTACGTGAAAAATTGCTCCGGTTCTTCAAGAAATCGACGTATTTTTTCATAACTGTTTGGTGCTTCAGCAATTTGTCCCACGATGAAAAATAGTATTCTGGAGCAATTGTTCATGCTCTTGTAAAAACTGTGGGCCATTGTACCATGTCCACGAATTGCTGGTGATTTTCGTAGCAATATCAGCTGGATTATCCTTTGTGGATACCCATCTCCATTGGTTGGCACTGGTTGTGTCCAATATTTCACTTACACGATGCGATACGAAAACTTCATACGTTCTATGTTCGCTGTTAATCCACGCAAGAACAGTTTTCGAATCACTCCAGAATATTGTACGACTAATCTTTAATCGAAGCTCTTTAATTACACTAGCAGTCAATCTGGCTCCTAAAACTGCTACTCGAGCTCGAGTTTTGGTATTGACAAAGCCTTCGTTCGAGCCACTCTAGACTTTGCTGCAACTAATCGTACGACAAAGCACCCATTGAAATTGCTTCTTGCATATACGACTGCAGCAAATGCTTCTTGTGAAGCGTCTACAAATGTGTGGATTTCAACTGGATTCATAATTGAAGCAACAATTGGCCTTGGGATGGCTAAATCTTTAACGCTGTTGATCATTTTTAGCCATTCGATACATTTTCCATGCAAAATATCAGGAATTTGCGTATCCCAATCATTTGTTGCGGCGTTGATAGATTGCATTAGAATACGTCCCTGGATGGTTATGTGACTAATGAGGCCAAGTGGATCATATGCACTCATTACGAAGCTCAAAGCTTCTCTTTTGGTTGGCTTCTTTTCCAGATTTATCCGTCCAACATCTACCTTGTACCCGAAGCAATCTAATTGTGTATTCCTTTGGACACCCAGGATCTTCTCGACACACGAATCTTTTTCCTTTATATCGACGATAGCCTTCACCTGATGTCGTTCTTGAGGAATAGCTTCCATCAACTCTCGCTTATTCGAGATGAAGTTTCTTATATGGAATCCACCATTATCGTAAACCTGAATCACCTCAGTCACCGTTTTGATCGCCTTTTCCATGGAAAAGAAACTATCGAGGTAATCATCCACGTAATGCTGGTTTCGAATTGGTTCAAGTGCTAACGGGTACATTTCACTATTCGCTTCCGCATTGCGATTTTTCACTACCTGCGCACATGCCGGTGAGCAAGTTGCTCCGAACGTCATAACCTGCATGACGTAAGTATCTGGTGTTCTGGTACTATCGCCGTCACGCCATAAAATTCGCTGCGCATCTTGATCTTCCTTCCGAATTTTCACTTGGTGAAACATTTCCTTGATGTCACCACACACACAGATGGGTCCTTCACGGAATCGAAGGAGCACTCCTAATAAAGATGCCATCTCGTCTGGACCGGTTAATAATAGTGAATTTAGTGAAACGCCGTTGACTTTTGCTGCTGCGTCGAATACTAACCTCGGCTTTGGTATCGGCTTATTTTTGTTCACTACCACAAAGTGAGGAATGTAAAATATTTTTTGTGAATGCCGTTTAAATTCTTCTTTCGTAAGCTTGCGTATGTATCCTTTCTGCTGGTATTCTTCAAATGTTTTGCACAGTCAATTTTTAAAACCAGGGTCCTTTTGTGGTAGGTTCGGAGACTGTCACGGTCGCCATGTGGTAGATTCGGAGACTGTCACGGTCGCCATGTGGTAGGTTCGGCCGCGCTTCTCAAACCGTTTCGGTGAGTCAATGCGCGGAGCACAGTGAAAGGGTGTGGGACGAGGAAGGGGATCGTACGGAACGCGACACCAAAATGTAAACACATTTGTCGCGTATCGGTTACGTCAACCTGTTCACACTTACGCTAAGTTCGAAAAGAAGCACTTGCTTACGTCGGCGGAATCGCGGACTGGATCGACCTTGCGCGTCGAGTTGATGACCGAGGCGGAATCGGACACCGTGGGAGAAGTTGGGTGGAACTAGTGCAAACGTGCACTTTATTTCGATGAGGGTAATGCTGATCGGTCAATTCGAGCTTTATTTATAAGAAAGATGGTGTGAAAGTTGTGACACATTTGGCAACCAGATGTTTGTCAAATGTGAGCTTTCATTTGGTTTTCCGGGTTTTGGTTTTTACAGGTGTTTCTTAAATTATACCTAGCGTGCCTGTGTTTTATCAACTATCCGTGCATTGTGGATGTAGCGAACGTTTTCCTGTTTATGCCTGAGTTTTACGGAAGTTTAATTGCTTATCTGTAGCGCGTTTTCCTTATTTATGTTCTGGGATAAAACACGAGAACGTTTACGCTTCTGGTGTTTAACGTTTCTTTACCTGGCTGCTGGCTATGCGCTTGCGCTTCTGGTGGTTAACGTCTTTTTACCTGGCTTTTGGCAATGCTAAGTTAGATGTGACCTACTGTTAGCAGTAAATCTGCTACACTTTGCTAGCTGTTTCTCTTGCGTTGCTAGGCGACGGAGCGCGTTGCTATAGCTGTTCGGCAATATGACGTCATCATCTCTCCATAGCAAGCCTATTTCGTATCTACCATCCGTTTTCTTCAGTGTTTTCTCGATGATGGTCTCGGCTCTCTCTAATGCTTGAGATTTTACTGTTTTCACCGGTTTAACGCCAAACTCTTCGATGGAAAAATATCGTCGCATCATTTCAGTCATCAAATCCTCGCTCTTGTGAATCATTAAGTGATTTGTTTCTGATAGACATATTTTGTCGATGCCAAAAATCAACCATCCAAGTTTGAAGCCATTGGTTCTTCCGGTCGTCCCATCTTTCGACCAAGCGGCATTAAAAGATGACTGTGGTTTAATCCAATCAGCACAGTTGGACGAGCTTTCTGGTAGTCGGATAGTATGATACCTTTAAGATGCGGATAACGTGCTGCTAATATGCTGCCAGATAGCGTTTGACTTGGCAGTTGTGGATTTTTCACAGCCCGTATACCATTAAGTAAATGTTCTTTTTTCTCGTTCATTCCTTTGATCATGCAGCTCACTCTTCTGCTACAGTTTTCCTGCACCGATAGGTTTTGTGTCCATGTTAGGGTTAATGGATCGGTTACACCGTTTAAGTGAAATTTATTTGCCGTATTCTCTTCGATGAGTGTTAAAGATGACCCGGCATCTAGAAATGCGTACGTTTCTATCGTGTGTTTATCGTTTCGCAAAACCCCTGGAACAATCTGGTAGTAGACATTTTGGATTGTTTGATGGTAATTCATCCGAACTGTGTCTCCAGTGTGCAGTAACTGATGATGGATTTCTCTGTATCCTTGAATACCGCATTCTCTAGCCGCATTGCAATTGTTCTGGCTATGATTATTCGATGTCAAACATGCTTGACACTGCTGGCTGTTGACCACTATTTCTAGCCTTTCATGTACCGGAATATTCTTAAAACGTTCACATCGATATAGTGCGTGAGAACCCTGACAACATGGACATGGCTGGAAAAATCGTTGAACGTTCCGCACACGTGTATTGAATGGTCTTGTTTGTGTGTTCATCGGGTGAGAATTATGAGGTTGTGGTGGACGATTCATCGGACGATTGTTGTTTATTTCCGCTGGACGTTGTTGATTTGGCGAAAATTGAGGACGATGAAAGTTTAAAGGTTGTCGAAATCTTTCATTCCTTTTCGGCAATTTTCTGATATTTTCTGCTATCGGATAAAGCCATTCACTAAAATGTTCAAGTGTTGGTATTTTGTTCTCTTTCTCAAGGCTAGATTTAAATTCGATCCATGTCAATTGCTTATCGGTCGAAAATTTAAAAATTAATTCATCCACTAAACGATGGTCTTGAAGGTATCCCTCTGTTTTAATGGCTTTGAGGTTGATACTCATGTCTTCCAAAGCATCTGACAGATCCGGTATCTTCATCTGGTTCTCGACTATAACCTTCAATACTTCTCCAAGTAAATCTTGATACACTTGTTCTGGTCTCCCGAACTGTTCTTCTAATTTCTTCATAATGATTGGAACGTTGTCTGGTTCGAGAAACAATCGACGAACACATCTTTCTGCTTCTCCTTTTAAAGCATGTTGTAAACGTTTTAAGTTTTCTACATTGCTGAAACTTCCTTCCTCGGTGGTTTCTTCAAAGGCACGTTTGAACTTCGGCCAATCTTTTGAAGTACCATTAAAATTTGGCAAACTATTGAGGCTCATGCGCTTGATATGAGTTGATGAGATCAAACCACTCATTTTCAACGCTTCAATTAATGCCTTTAGGGTTGTATCCTGATTTGTTGATTGCGAAATTCCCATATACTCCGCCCTATCGTTTTTGCATTTCACGCAAACAAATTCTTCATCTTCATCGGGCAATCGTATGACCTTTACGCATGAAGCATGAAACCAACTGTCGCATTCATCGCAGCGTACCATATCGTCAATGTCATCTGGCTCGGTGCACAAGCGACAAGCACCTTGCTCATTTTCAACAAAATATGATCTTCTGCTCGCCATTGTTGAAAGTTAGTATATCTGTGCAGCAAAAAAAATACATCGACAAGCAAAAAAATTATGTATGACACAACAGACTTCTAGATCGAATGCTTCGTAGAGAAAATTCTCACCGGAACCGATAGCTTCGCAAAATAAATTTTCTGTTAAATCTTCTTCCGTCTTTAAAGAACCGATAGTTTCGGAATCGTTATTTTCCGCGAAATCTTCTTCCTCTCTGCAGCCACCAAATGTTACGAACCGAGCTTCTCCGGCAGGCCACGCGAAGGTTTGGCCCTCAGCAAGAGTTGCAGGGTTGTAACGGAGGAGAAACAAACAGCAGCAGAGTGGACAGAGTATTTGACACTTCGCCTACTAACCAGTCCTTCCCGCTAGTTGCTTCTGATCCAAGGTTGGGAAGCCTATGCAGACGGAAGGGGGTGTTTGGCTCGGAAATCCAGGGGCTCTGTCCTATTTCGGATATTTAGAATTAAACCTCTTTACTCCAAGAGCTTCTGCGTTTGAATCCTGCTTTATTTAAAATATGGCCTACTTTTATACTAAATTTATCCTCACAAGTTTACCCGAATATCCGTTCGGACGGGATAATTCGTGTTTCCAGAAACATCTTATTTTCACGTGGAAGGATAAATAATGGTTACTATGATCAGATTGGTAAAAAAAAGAAATTTAGAATCGCGAGTGTAAAGGCCGGGCTACATTGATCGTACTCCGTAGTGTAAAGGCCGGGCTACATTGACCGTACTGGCAAGTGTAATTTCGATTTTCACTAGCGCATCTGGTGGCGGCTGATCGAAGCATTTTGCCAAACAATTTCGCTCCAGAAAATACGTTATTTTTCATAAATGTGTTGTGCAAGTATTTCAGCCGTTTTCGCATCACAAAACGGTGAAAAAACTACTTAATTTGGAGATCCGGCACGACCCTTCCCCCGACGACCAAAAAAAGCTTCCACCAGCCGCCGCCAGATGCACTAGTGAAAATCGAAATTACACTTGCGAGTACGATCAATGTAGCCCGGCCTTAATTTTGATTTTCACTAGCGCATCTGGCGGCGGCTGACCGAAACATTTTGCCAAACAATTTGAAGCCGCTTCAGAAAATACGTTATTTTTCCATGTTTTTTATTAAAACCGGAGGAGAAAAGTTTTGTAAAACGTAGATACACATGTTTTACACGCATTGCATCCATTTTTGCAATGGAAAACGATGGAAAAACAACTTAAATTTGAGACGAATCAAAATTACGCGTGCGAGTACGATCAATGTAGCCCGGCCTTAAGGCCTTTAAAGGCCGGGCTACATTGATCGTACTCTCTGGTGTAATTTCGATTTTCACTGGCGCATCTGGCGGCGGCTGGTGGAAGCTTTTTTTGGTTATCGAGGGAATGGTCGTGCCGGATCTCAAATTTAAGTTGTTTTTTCACCGTTTTTTGATGCGAAAACGGCTGAAATACTTGCAAAACATATTCATCTATCAATTACAAAGCTTTTCCAGTCCAGTTAAGGTAAAAAACATGGAAAAATAACATATTTTCTGAAGCGGCTCCAAATTGTTTGGAAAAATGCTTCGGTCAGCCGCCGCCAGATGCGCTAGTGAAAATCAAAATTACACCAGAGAGTACGATCAATGTAGCCCGGCCTTAACACTGGTAATTCCAAGAGATTTGAAATTGGCGGATCCCGGTTTCTTCAAGTGTAGTGGAATTGATATTCTATTGGAGCAAGAAGTGTTTTATGAGCTGGATAAAACAAACCAAACAATACAGTTTTGCGAAGTGGATGGTTTGCAATTTGTGTTAACTCAGTTGGGATGGGTACCATTCGGACAATTGGGTTATTGTGCGCAAACAAAAGGTGTCCATGGTGTGTTTATTGGAAACAGCCTAAAGGCCGGGCTACATTGATCGTACTCCCAAGTGTAATTTCGATTTTCACTAGCACATCTGGCGGCGGCTGGTGGAAGCTTTTTTTGGTCGTCGAGGGAATGGTCGTGCCGGATCTCAAATTTAAGTTGTTTTTCCATGGTTTTTTGCCATGAAAATGGATGCAATACTTATAGGACATGTGCATCTATCTTTTACAAAACTTTTCTTGTCCAAATTAGGTTAAAAACATGGAAAAATAACATATTTTCTGAAGCGGCTCTAAATTGTTTGGAAAAATGCTTCGGTCAGCCGCCGCCAGGTGCGCTAGTGAAAATTAAAATTACACCAGAGAGTACGATCAATGTAGCCCGACCTTAACGGTGGCGATGGAAGTTTTGGCAGCTAGAGGAAGTTAAAGAAGCATCGAAGCTTACCGATGAGGAAAAGGAGTGTGAAATCAGTTTCGTACAAAGCGTTTCGCGAGATTCTAGTGGTCGTTACGTGGTTAAACTTCCACTGAAAAATGGGTACGAAATGTTGCTGGGTGATTCTAAAGAAATAGCTTTGCGGCGTTTGAAGCAATTGGAAAGAAAATTGAGCTGAGACGCTCAATTAAAATCCGGCTACGGTGAAGTGTTACGTGAATATTGCTCTAGTGGTTATTTGAAGGAGGTAACAAGTGTAGATTCGCGAGTGGTTTCGTGTTATCTTCCTCATAGGCTAGTGGTGAAGGAGAGCAGTGTTTCCACGAAAATCCTGTTCGATGGATCAGCGAAAACCGCAAGCGGATATGCGTTGAACGATCTGTTGCTTACTGGACCAGTGATACAGGAATCGTTGTTTGCGATAATGCTGCGCTTCCGAATGCATGCGATAGCGTTATCAGCCGACATCGAGAAAATGTATTTGCAAGTGCAAGTGCATCCAGACCACACACCATTGCAAAGAATCTTGTGGCGATCGTCAGTGGAAATGCAGCCTAAAAAATACGAGCTGCGAAGGGTGACGTTCGGCTTGGCTCCCTCTTCTTTTCTTGCAACGCGGGTTTTGCAGCAACTAGCAGAAGATGATGATGCAAGGTATCCTAATGCGCAGCGTGTCCTCAGGGAAGATTTCTATATGGACGATCTTCTTAGTGGCGCGAATAGCTTTCAGGAAGCAAAAACCCTTCGTGCTGAGTTGAGTGAATTGTTGAGTGGAAGAGGTTTTCAATTGCGAAAGTGGGTGTCAAATGTATCAGCTGCGCTAAACGATGTGTAATGCTGCTGGCGGATGTGTTGCTCCGTCGCAGCGCCCAACGCCGGTGCTTTACACCGAGTCGGGTATATTTTTCCTTCGTCGACCGGAGAGTGCCTCCGACTATTAAGAAACGAGCGATTCTGAGGTTTGTGTTCGAATGCGCTTACTTTATTTAGGTTTTCATCTCTTATATGCTATTTAGTTGCTGACCGCATATAGGTCAACTAACTGTAACTATAACTATTTTGATAACAAGTTTTATTTATATTTAATGCGACATGTGACATGTTTATGGTTTATGAATTGCGTAAGTTACTTCCTCGTTTGAACCGTGAGAACGGTTGACTACCTATTTATGTTTGTTGCGTTTCTGAAGCGCGCGCTATTGCTTGAGGCGTGTTTTGCTTGAACTTTGTTTTAACTTGAGATGTTTTAACTTGAAGTGTTTTACTTCGCTACATCCGCATCTATGCTTTTACTTCATAATGAGGTCGTACGCAACATCCCGGCCCCCGTAACTTCTCGTGAGAGGTTACGCTTCTGTTGGTGCCTTAAACGGCGGAGGACGTTGACGTCTTCTATTACATCTTTTAATCGCAAAAATCGCAAATATAGTTAATGGTATGAGCGCGAGCGTTGTTATTATTAACATGTAGTAAATGACGTTTTTAGAAATGGCGGTTTTAAACGGTAGTTCTTTCATTGGCTTAAAATATGTTTTGAATATTTCGTTTTTCTTCACCACTACCGGACGTATTTCCATCGATCTGGTTTCTAATTTACATGCCGGTGAAAGCGTGATAATGCCCGTGTTGTAGGCGGGATTCGTAAGTGTGCCGTTACAATTCAAAAAAATCTCCTGTGGTTGCGCGGAGTAATACAATATTTGGTTTGGTTGGTTCAACATATAGAATTTAGTAAGAGGTAATTTTATATGCGATATCGAGCAAATTGTTGGAATTGATATGTGCATTAGTGCAGCAACTATACAATCTGTTTCTTTTCTGATTATGGTTTTAGATGAAAGATAGTGAGTTGTATTAATAGGCTTCATCTCATGTGGATATACATAGCTTTGATCATTATTTACTGCTACACGTGTTTCTTCTATGTTTAGTATTGTACCGTTTGTAAAGTCTGGAATCGGAATTATATCAAAAATCTCAAATTGATCCTTGCTTATGACTATATGTTCTATATGAAGTGTTACTTCTCCTGCTATTAATTCCTTCTTCCTTAATATAGGAGCCTCTATGGTTACGTCATTGTTTGACCTTAATCTGATGTCCAAAATGGTTTCTAGCTCGTTGAAATGACTCAAGGGATTTACCCTTAAAGTTTGATACTTATTTATTATTTGTTGAACTAGTGTATTCCCTAGCATAATAGTTTCTTGAATATGTTTGTTAAAAATGTTTCGTTTACTTTCGTTCCAGTCTTTCCGGAGCTTGGCTGCTCCTTCGTCTATCATTGTTACCTTAGCACTTATTTGCTCCATTATCTTTTTATGATTATTATTCGCATCATCTAACTTATCTGAAATCTTGGATATTTTTAAATCTTCTGTTGATTTGAGCAGCGAGAGTTGCTCATCTATCTCATTTCCTCCGAAAATAAAATCCTTCAAGACTCCGAATACTCCGCCACTGCGTTTAACTCTGAATTTTGTTGCCTCTTTGACGAGATTGATAGCATAATTGCATTCGTCGATAAGGCTTTCCCTAAGTTTCTGAACCTTAGTATCAGTCTCGTTGATCGGATTCAACGCTTCGTTTAAATCATACTTTATCTGTGTTAATATGTCGGTGTCGTTTTTTTGGAATATTTTTGTA
Organism: Anopheles gambiae; assembly: GCF_943734735.2. Classification (NCBI taxonomy): domain Eukaryota; kingdom Metazoa; phylum Arthropoda; class Insecta; order Diptera; family Culicidae; genus Anopheles; species Anopheles gambiae. Next base: position 68,817,538 of record NC_064601.1, on the reverse strand, counting down.
TGGAACGTAGTTTCCCAAGCTCCCCTTTCAATAAGGAGCGTCCCTAAGTGATCAAAGAATAGTCCCGGTTCCGTAATGGGTGTTATTGTTAGACTAAATGCGGAACTGACGAACATCATTACTACTGTTGTCCACCTATTCATTTTGACGATCGTGTTATTCTTCGCCTTTCGGTAGGTTTACTATCCTTATTGTTTGATGATTCTTTATCCTTGTGTCTAGGCTCTTTGTCTTGCAATGAGTTTGTATTTTCGAGATTTTCGCCTCTTCTAACGTCTAAGACAGCTAGTTTCACAACAGGTTTTCGGAGTTCTGTGGAACCTATCTGTAATGAAACTGATTTCACCTGTCCGTCTTTCCCGGGGTATGTCTTTGTTACTCTCCCTTTCAACCACTTCCCAGTTTTGCAATTGTTGGTAGATATTCAGATATCCAGCGATTCCAATAATTGCGAGCAACCCCTTGGGCGATCTTCCAGTTGATTCTGGTCACTTCCGTTTCCAACGTGCTTGGTTCGGCTTCGCCGGAACAGCCTATCAAAAAGTGGAAAGGGGTAAGTGCTTCATCATCACTGTTCTCTATTGGTATGTGGGTCAGTAGTCTATTGTTTATGATGAATTCAATTTCCGTGAAGATTGCTCTCAATGTAGCCTCCGGAAAATTTTTGTTAGGGGGGAGCAGACTCTTTACTTCCCTTACGAGTCGTTCCCAAGAACCTCCAAAGTGTGGCCCTCCCGGTGGGTTAAAGTGCCACCTAATACCCTCAATTGCGCAACGTTCTATTAGTTTTTTCAGCTGGTTATGGGCTCCAACAAAATTGGTCCCATTATCGCTATAGATATCAGTTGTCTTTCCCCTTCTGTGCTGCATTGCTATAAGACACATTATGAACGTATTTGCGCTTAGATCGTTTGCAATATCCAGATGAGTTGCTCGTGTCGTTAAACAAGTAAACAACACCCCCCATCTTTTTTCAACTCTTCTTCCTATAGTTACGTTTAACGGGCCGAAGTAGTCGACTCCCGTGTGTGTGAACGGTTTTTGGAACGCTGCTGTTCTACACGCAGGTAGTGATGCCATCATCGGGTAACTTGGTTTTGCCCTCTCATTCTTGCATGTTTGGCAATTTTTTATCATATGTTTAACGACGGCACGTATGTCTATTATCCAATACTTTTGTCGAATAGCTGCAATAGTCGTTTCCATTTTTTTGTGCATATAGCGTAAGTGGTAGTGTCTTGCTACAAGTTCGGTTACATGATGCCTTTTTGGTAGAATTATTGGACATTTTGTATCAAGGTGTAAGTAGTTTATGTTATTTAGGCGGCTTTTAGCTCTCAACAAGCCGTCTTCCACATAAGGGTTTAATGTTTTGATAGAGCTATTCTGGGGAATGGGTCTACCCAGGCTTAAATTTGCCATTTCCTCTGGAAAGGATTCCCATTGACATTTCTGCAGAAGAACATGTTCTGCTCGGTCTAGGATCGTTTTATCTATTGTTGAGGAATACTCTTGATGCTTTACTACCTTTTCTAGTTTCTCTATGAACTTTAAGCCTAGTGCGACTGCTCTTTTGATGCGTATCCAACTAGAGCACCAGTCGATTGAAAGCGTTTTCCAATCCTTAATTTGCACTGTTTTTTCTCTAATCATGTGCACCGGTCGGATTTCTACGTTTGTAGCAAATTGTTCTGATTTGGGGGCTGCTAATGTTTTTTGTTTCAAGAAATCTGGACCCTCTAGCCATATCGAGTGCCCCTGTTTAGGTTTCGTAGCTTCGTCTGCTGGATTGTCTTTTGAAGCTACCCAGTGCCACTGAATTCTTGATGTTCGATGGATAATTTCCCCTATTCGACATGCCACAAATTGTTTTTAATTGCAAGCTTCTGAATTGATCCATCCTAGTACTGTCTTTGAATCTGTCCAATAGAATTCTTCATCTATATTCAGTCTCAATTCCTTTTTAATGGTATCGGCAAGTCTTACACCAAGTATTGCCCCTTGAAGTTCTAACTTTGGTATTGTTAGTGGTTTTGTGGGAGCTACTCTTGACTTAGCTGCCAAAATATTGACATTTACTGTGTCACCTTGTATTGTTTTTAGATATACCACGGCTGCGAAAGCCCTTTCTGAGGCATCTACAAATGTATGCAGCTCTCTGCGACAGTTTCCCTTAATGTTTGAATAGGATCTGACGATCTTAATATCTTCAACAGTTTTTATAGCGTCGAGCCATTCCTTCCTTCTTTGGAGGTTAATTGGCAAGACATCATCCCAGTCAACTTTCTCCTTCCATAGTTCTTGCATGAGGACCTTTGATTCCGTAGTGAGATTGATGACCAGGCCCAATGGGTCGTAGATTCTCATTATATTTGAAAGTATGTTCCTTTTGGTCAATTTCTTATCCTCTAGTGGTGGAATTTTAAGTTTATATCTGAAAGTATCGTTTTTCGTGTCCCAGTGCATGTCAATAATTTTCTCGTAGGTATCATCTTTGTTTTCGATAAAATGCATCTCTTTATTCGCTCTCCTGTTCTCAGGAAGAGAACTTATCAATTCATGAGAATTTGACACAAAGTTTCGTATAAAAAAATTAGCCTTATCATGAATTGTCATGATTTCGTTTACTGTTTTGGCAGCATCTTCAATACTGGCGAAACTATCCAGATAATCATCTACGTAATGATTATCGGTAATTGCCTTCACCGCCTTTGGGTTTTGTTTTTCGAATTTTAGAGCGTTTTGATTCTTTACAAATTGTGCGCATGCTGGAGAGCATGTCGCTCCAAATGTCATTACCTGCATAACATAGACCTGAGGGTCTTTGTTAGGAGATTCTCTGTACAAAAAACGTTGGGCACACTGATCTTCTTGCTTAATCTTTACCTGGTGGAACATTTCCTTTATATCACCAGAGCAAGCAATTTCGTGTTCGCGGAATCTGATGAGTACACCAAATAAAGAGGTGGTAGCATCAGGACCGGATAGGAGAAATGAGTTCAGTGACCTTCCTTCATTTTTTGCGGCTGCATCAAATACTAGACGAGGCTTAGGTGGAAACTTGTTCTTGTTTACTATAGCAAAGTGAGGAATGTAGTTTATCTTCCGGTTATGTTCGAGCAGCTCCCCAGGGGTAGCCTTTCGAGCATATCCTTTGCTTAGGTATTCCGCAATAGTTCGGTGATACCATTCTTTTAATTCAACCTCCTTTTCGAATTTTCTTTCTTGTGATTTTAATCTTGTCAGGGCTTGGGGATAGCTATTTGGTAACTGTGGTTTGTCTTCCTTCCAAAGTAATCCTATCTCGTATCGGTTTTCCTTATATGCCAAGGTATCCTCCATAATTTCCAACGCCTGCTGTTCTAATTTTGGCATTGGCGCTTCGTTTGATTTAACTCCAAATTCTTCAGTTGAGAAAAATTTCTGCATAAGTGACGACATTAATTTTTCATCTTCTTCTTTTTGATCTTTGATTGTAAATAGAGGACTACACTTGTTTATATCATGTTGCCAATAATGTTTTCCTCCTCCGAATATTGTCCATCCCAGACGAGTCTCTTGAGCTACCGGCTGGTTAGGTTTTCCGGAGCGATATCCAATGCTTTGAGTATAATAAGCATGTGGGAGACCTAATAAAACTGTGGGAATGGCATCATAGTAACTTTCTAAATCGATATTTTTGAAGTGTTTGTACATTTTGCTTAATTTCTTAGCATCTACCGTTTGTTTGGGGAGGTCGAGTTCCTTCACCGAGCGTAGATTCTTGATGTTGAGCATTTTATTATTTGGCCCACGAACCCTCGAAGAAACAATTTGACTATGTGGTTCGTCTTGTATGTTTCCATTCGTCCACGATAATTTAAGAGGCATATTGGGCCCTGTTAGTTGCAGCTGTTTTCTTACATCATCAACAATAAGACTTGTTGCTGACGCTGGATCCAACAAGGCAAATGTTTTTATTTCCGTACATTCGTGATATAATGTGATCGGTATGATTTGATAGTAAAGCTTTCTGTCCTCTTTGTGCAAGTTTAATCTTTGTGGAGGAATGTATGAGGGGGATTGTTCCTCTTTCCTATGGAGCAACGTATGGTGTTTTTGTGAGCAACGTTCCACTCTGCATTGAGCAGAAAGGCGGCAGCTAACTGCCTTATGGTTTTTGTATTTGCAGCAATTAGTACAAATGCCCTTTTGGGTTAACAGTTTCCATCTCTGCCATACTGGCTTATCTATGAGCTCTTGGCATTGAGTTGTTTCATGAGCCCTTCTACATACCAGACAATGATTGTCTTTAGAATACATCTTTGGCTGTAAGTGGGCATTTAAACGGTGCCCTCGAAATTTCTGACCATTTTCATTTGCTACCAAAACTGCCGCTAGGTCCTCGGTTGGTTTTATCCATAGTGCCAGATCACTTAATGTGTGAATCTCTTGGTCATTTAATGTTTTTGCAATCCATTTATTTCTAAGATCTGTTGATAGCCGTGCTATGAGGTCGCTTAGGAGCCTCTGATCATTTAAATATTGTGTTCTCCCCAGTAAATTCATATTATCTACCATATTATTCAACGCGTTGGGAAACTCTATTATTGATGTTGGATTTTCTATTGAAATGTGTCTGCAAGCTGTGAGATCGTTAAGCAAAGACTTGTAGACGCTTTCGGGGTTACCATAAAGTTTTTCTAATCGGTCGATAATTTTCTCAAGATTATCAGGACTTAACATGAGACCACTGACTGATTTTAATGCATTTCCTTTTAAGTATCGCTGTAGTCTATTCAGATTCTCCAGCTTTGAAAAATTTCCTTTCTTAGTTGTTTCATCAAAGGCCGTTTTAAATCGAGGCCATAGTTTATAACTTCCATCAAATTCAGGAAGTCTCATAAGCGTACTTTTGCCAGCAGAAGAACTAGCAGTTAGTGCTCTTACAAGTCTGTTAATATTTTCGGTAAGCGAAATATTTGCCTCGCTTGTTTCGGGTTTCAGAGCCTTATCGCTTAGCAATTGTTTTGTTTCCTGCGTTTTTGGTTCTATTATGATTTGATCTTCAAGAGTCTTCTGCAATCTTTCTATTTCTTCTTCTTGCTGCTTCTGTGATTCTCTGTTTCATTTTTCATTATCTATCTTTTCCTGCAATAATTTCTCTGTTTGAATTAATGCTTCACGCATTTCTTTCCCATCGTTAGCGGCTTCGTTTAATTCCTCTTGTAACCGCTCCAAATCCTTTTTATTGTTATTACTTTGTTCTAATTCTTTCTCTCTTTTTTCCTTTAATAATTCGCAAAGTCTTTGTGATTCTTCTAGAGCCTTTTTTATCTCCTTCCTTTCTTCTTCAGATTTCTTACATTTTGAACATACGAAATTCTTTGGGGTACTCTTTACCCCCAAACAACTCAGGTGAAACCACCTGTCGCATTCCGTGCAACTAACCTGTTTCCCCCACTCATCTTTGTTAGTACAAAGTTTACAATGACCGTTTGGATTAGTAATAAATTCCATTGTTACTCACTCAGCGTTTGAGATGCTTTCGTATGCCGTATCACGGATGTCCGCTTGCTGATGATGCTAGTCGATCTGGTGGTTTCTTCTCTGATCCGGCTACTGCTGTATAGTCGTCTCTAGTAGGTTGGATGCTTTCTTCAGTCACGTTATTGCCGGCCCCGCTCTGCTGCTTGGAACGTCTGCGATCGCTGTCTGCTGCCTGAAGTCGCTGGTGCACTGACCGTTATTCGCTCGCTGTTTGTTTTGTTTGCCGGCCCTGGCGATGAGTCGCTGCTTGCTGCTTGGTGCTTGGAGACGCCGGTGGACTTGCCGCTTGTCGCTCGCTGTTCGTTTTGTTTGTCGGACCTGACGATGAGTCACTGCTTGCTGTCCGTTCCAAACCGAGTAAGCCTACTCGTTGTTGTTTAATTCGATGTTTTTAATCAGCTATTTCCATTGAAACTTAAGCTGTTTGTTGTTATTCGTTGTTTTTATTTCGTTGTCGCCGACTTTGCTGTGTAACCACCTAATGGTCACTACGTTGGCGTAGCCTTTTGCTGATTTGGCTTTTTGACGTTTTGCCGTTGGTTTGTTTATATCGTTGTCGGTACCCTTCGTGCTCTTGTGTTCGCTAACGGTTCTCGGGTTTTGTTTATGATGTCACCTTATTCTTATGGTGTTTCGGCGGTCGTACTTAGTTACGCACTTATTTGCCGTGCTATTCCACTCCTGGTGTTGATTTTAATGCTTTGTGCACTTTCATTCGCGGTGTTTCGGCGGTCGTGCTGGTTTACGCACCTTGTAGCCGATCTATTTCACTCACGATTGTGATCCTTACTATTTCACTCACTTTAACTCGCGGTGTTTTGGCGGTCGTGCTGGTTTACGCACCTTGTAGCCGATCTATTTCACTCAGGGTTGTGATCCTTACTATTTCACTCACTTTAACTCGCGGTGTTTTGGCGGTCGTGCTGGTTTACGCACCTTGTAGCCGATCTATTTCACACACGGTTGTGATTCTTACTATTTCACTCACTTTAACTCGCAGTGTTTTGGCGGTCGTGCTGGTTTACACACCTTGTTGCCTATCTATTTCACTCACGGTTGTGATCTTCTCTATTTTACGCACTTTAACTCACGGAGTTTTGGCGGTCGTGCTGTTTTACGCACTTAGTTGCCGTTCTACTTCACTCACGGTGCTTCGGCGCTTATGCTGGTCTGAATCACGTGCTATTAACTACGAGGAGGTCGTTAGTTCCTCTCTGGAGCCACCATTAATGCTGCTGGCGGATGTGTTGCTCCGTCGCAGCGCCCAACGCCGGTGCTTTACACCGAGTCGGGTATATTTTTCCTTCGTCGACCGGAGAGTGCCTCCGACTATTAAGAAACGAGCGATTCTGAGGTTTGTGTTCGAATGCGCTTACTTTATTTAGGTTTTCATCTCTTATATGCTATTTAGTTGCTGACCGCATATAGGTCAACTAACTGTAACTATAACTATTTTGATAACAAGTTTTATTTATATTTAATGCGACATGTGACATGTTTATGGTTTATGAATTGCGTAAGTTACTTCCTCGTTTGAACCGTGAGAACGGTTGACTACCTGTTTATGTTTGTTGCGTTTCTGAAGCGCGCGCTATTGCTTGAGGCGTGTTTTGCTTGAACTTTGTTTTAACTTGAGATGTTTTAACTTGAAGTGTTTTACTTCGCTACATCCGCATCTATGCTTTTACTTCATAATGAGGTCGTACGCAACAATGTGCCTGTGGAAAATCTATCTGTCCTGATGTCGTCGGTCTTGGTGAAAATGTTCTTGTAAAAACCTTGGGTTTGTTGTAGCGACCGTGCTCAGATGACATAAGTGTAGAGATCAGGCAACCGGAAGAAAATGAATTTCTTACAAGAAGAACAATTTGTTCGCAAATTGCGCGTCTCTTTGATACGTTGGGAATCATTGTGCCTGTGATTGTATGGGCTAAGATTCTGTTGCAGCAGTTGTGGATCACAACGACGAGTTGGGACGAACCGGTTAACAAAGAGGTCGAGAGCAAATGCAAATCTTTTGTGGAGCAATTGTCGTGTATGCAGTGTATACGTGTTCCGCGATTTGTGCTTTTGCCTGGACAGTGCCAACTCCAACTGCATTGTTTCTCGGATGCGTCGGAAAGGGCTTATGGTGCGTGCGTTTATGTTCGATCTGTGGATGATAGTGGTTATGTGAAGGTGTCTTTGGTGGCAGCTAAATCCAAAGTAGCACCGTTGAAACGTGTGAGTTTAGCAAAACTCAGGCTGTGAGGTGCTTTGCTAGCAGCAAAGTTGTGGAAATCGGTTTACAGGGCCTTCAAGGAACCGGAAATTCCGTGTTTTTTTCTGGACGGATTCCACTGTGGTATTGTGTTGGCTCCGATCCCCATCTTATGTTTGGGCTACCTTTGTAGCAAACAGAGTGGCTGAAGTGCAGGAAACGTGTAAGGGTTATCCGTGGCTCCATGTAAAGGGTTCAGAAAATCCTGCTGACATTGTTTCTAGAGGATTACTACCTCAAGAGTTTGTAGCACATTCGTGTTGGTTTAAAGGGCCTTCTTAGCTATCTATGCGTGAAGAGCAGTGGAATCGTGCGACAGTATTGGCTGATCCTGAAGAAGCGTTACAAGAGCGGAAGAAAATTGTGTTGTTAAGTGCGACGGAAAAGGTGTTCGAAACGCATTTTTTGCTGGATAAGTTTTCTTCATACTGGAAAACAGTTCGTGTTGCTGCCTACTGTTCCCGATTTGTGAAAAAACGTCTTGGAAAGGAACACGATCAAGGAGAGTGTTCTAATAAGGAATTTCGTGATGCGGTGAAGCTGTTGGTGAAAAATCTGCAGCGGCAAGAATTTGGTGATGAACTGCTGGCGTTACGGAAGGGTAACAAAGTGTCTTTGAATTCGCGCTTGAAGTACTTGCGACCGTTTTTGGATCCTGAAGGTGTACTCCGTGTTGGTGGCCGCCTTAAACATGCTACCATCGGGTATGGTGCAAAGCATCCGATGATTCTCCCTGCTAAGACGAACTTGGCGATGCATGCTGGTCCCCGTCAAACTCTGGCTTTGGTGCGGCAGGAGTTTTGGAGCCTGAGTGGAAAATCGGTTGCGAATGCTGTTTGTCGCAGCTGTGTGACATGCTTCAAGGCGGACCCTTTGCATATCGCGCAGCCTCTGGGACAACTTCCGGCTGAGAGGACAACACCATCTAGGCCGTTTTCTTTCGTCGGAGTGGACTACTGTGGACCGGTGTTTATAAAGCCAACGGTGCGTAAGGCGGCGGCATTAAAAGCTTACATTTCTATTTTTGTTTGTTTTAGCACCAAAGCTATCCATATAGAGCTAGTGGAAGATCTTTCGACTGGAGCTTCCATCGCGACTTTTCGTCGGTTCATTTCTCGGCGCGGGCTTCCGATCCATGTGTACTCGGACAATGGATTGAACTTTCAAGACGCGCAGAAGGAACTGTTGGAGCTATTTGGCATGCTGAAAAACAAGTCGGCTAAAGCGATCGTTCGGAGTGAAGCAGTGAAGCTTGGCATAACTTGGAGCTTCATCCCCCCGAGATTTCCCAACTTTCGCGGACTTTGGGAGGCAGCGGTGAAGGCGGCGAAGAGAACTATGCGGAAAGTGTTAGGCGATCGACAGCTATCGTTTGGAGATTTTGTAACTGTTTTGACCCAAATTGAAGCGCCACTCAATTCTAGACCCCTTACACCATTATCAGAAGATCCTTGCGAGCTGGATGTTCTTACTCCAGGCCATTTTCTTATAGGAACGTTATTGTTAGCACTACCCGATCAGAATGTGTTAGAAATTCCTATGAAAAGGTTGAAACTAAAAGATCAGTTGCAACAGACTGTTCAAGATCATTGGAGAAGATGGCGGGTAGAATATATGGGAGAGTTGCATAATTCTTACCAGAAGAATAGGGCAGTGCACCAGCTGAGCAAAGGTCAAATGGTAATGCTGAAGGAAGAGGATAAGGTTAGTGGAGAATGGTCTATGGCGAGGATAGTAGATACTCATCCAGGGAAAGACAGCGTGGTGCGAGTAGTTACAGTTAGAACAGCGAAAGGGATCTACAAACGACCAGTGTCCAAGGTATGCCTTTTACCTTTTGAGAGAGAGATAGGAGATTCTTTTGAGAATTAAAAATTGTTCAATTTTAGTGGCCGCCATGTTAGGATTCATTCATAATTAAAATTAACGGAATGAGGAACTACCGTTGTGCGGGTTTTTGTTAGTTGGGAACGGATAGCCGCTTTGAGGACTTGTCACTTGTCACTCAAAGCGGCTAGTTGTGCTCTCTCACTCTCCTATTTCCAAGTTGATTTTTTGCCGATTTCCCGATTTTCTTGTTGATTAAGGCTTGAATTGTTTTAGTTCGGTTAATTTACACTCGCGCGTTCACGTATCACAAATTTGTGCGGCACCTGTGAATTGTACGGTTCAACATATAAACATTGCAATCCGCCTGCGGTTGTTGTGATCACTCACTGTTCAGTCGAACTTTGGTCTATTTTGCGATGGCGTCTGTGATCTGTAAGAAATGTGAAGGTGCTATTAGCAACGATCCAATTCCGTGCTTCTGTCTTTGTGAACACTATTACCACGATAAGTGCATTGGACCTTCAACCCCGCTCCTGCGTGATTTTAAGATGTCACAAAATTTATTCTGGGCTTGCGCGGATTGTGCTCAGCGTTTGCGGGCCGTTGACACTTTAAGGCCGGGCTACATTGACCGTACTCGCAGGTGTAATTTCGATTTTCACTAGCGCATCTGGTGGCGGCTGGTGGAAGCTTTTTTTGGTCGTCGGGGGAATGGTCGTGCCGGATCTCAAAATTTATTAGTTTTTTCGCCGTTTTTCGATGCGAAAACGGCTGAAATACTTGCACAACATATTTATGTATCAATTACAAAGCTTTCCCAGTCCAGTCAATGTAAAAAACATAGAAAAATTACGTATTTTCTGGAGCATCCCCAAATTGTTTGGCAAAATGCTTCGGTCAGCCGCCGCCAGATGCGCTAGTGAAAATCGAAATTACACTTGCGAGTACGATCAATGTAGCCCGGCCTTTACGCTTCTCGCACGGCCTTTCGCGTGACGCTGACTACCTGTTGGAATCGTTGCAGTCCGATTTCCGCGATTCCTCACGTTCTGTGCAGGCGGCATCAGCTGGCTTGCGACTTGAACTTTCCTGTTCACTGGATTGTTTTAGAAACGAGATAGCTTTGATGAAACAGGAATCAGCATCGTCAATTCGTTCCGTGAAAGATTGTATCGACTCACTTACTGCTTCTCACTCAATGGAACGCAACTACTCACAGGCTCCACTACTCACAACGCTTGATGAAGTTAAACATGGCATCAAGGAGCTTGATCTCATGCACAGTGAGCTTCTCACTTCCTTTCACTCACTAATGAACAAGCTCAACTCTCATCTTGCCACGCATACCACTACATCGAGTGCTCACCATTCTGCGGTTCCTGCTACGCACTCAACGACCACGAATCCAGTTGCGGCCTCTAAGCTCACCCATCAAGCTGTTGGTGAGAATTCTTCTAAACGTCGATTGTTGGATCGCTCTCCCGACCCATCGCCTACCAATACCGTTACACGCGCTATGCTTTCATCGGGCACAGGGTTGTCCTGCAATAATATTACGACCGTTCCTGACGTTCCCCCGTACTTGGGTCTTTATCTCCCGTATTGCTCCTGATACTCCGATTGAAGCGATCCGCGAAATGGTTCTAACATAGGGACATACGACATCTTGGTATATAGCCTTGTACGACCCAAGCTCCCGACCACGCTGGTTTTCGCTGGTCTTTTCGGGGATAATTCGTTAACGAATTATCCCCGAAAAGACCAGCGAAATACAGATCATTTTCGAGGATAGTGAACACACGTGAAGGATGAACCCATGCAAAAAAGAGCTAAAAATAGAAATGAACATTCGGATTCATTCCCTTCCCTCATATTCCAATTCATGCTCATGCTTCATCCTTGATGCTACCAACCACAATGCTAATTCTACTTCGAATCACTTTGCCAGTTGCGCCACCATATTATTATTCATGATCGTGCTATTTGCTTGTTTTGTTGTATGAAAGGGTAATGATACTAAATGAATTAAAAGAAATAAATAAAACAATAAAAATAATAGATTGACTATTAAACACGCAATTCTAACAATGAGTAAAGGGGTCTGAAGTTTCTGGAGCTGCATGTTTTAAAAAGAAATCAAAACTTTAAATCATCAATGAAAACAACAAAAATGGAATTGAACTCATGTCGACCATGGTGCAAACATTACACCATTACCATTTGACCATTACTTGTTCATGAACATGAATCGTTATCTATCAGTTTTAAACCCTTCAAATATAGCACAATGAACAAAGAGATGTCTAAAAGTTCATCGATGCGTGTGAGAGAGTAGAGCTGAGGAATAGAAAGAGATGACATGAGTTTATGTTCATTATCCCCGAAAAATTTCGCTTGGGGACGCGACCGGGATCTTTCTACGCTCTCCTACGTATCTTTTAAAATTGGTGTACCGGATTCGCACCGGGCTATTGCTTTGGCTGCTTCAACCTGGCCTCGCGGGATCTCTTTTAAGGAGTTCATCAACCTTAATCCCCGCTCCGTCAATGTTTGGCGACCCACTACTGCAGCATCCCTTGCACCTTCTGCGCCTATTAATCGTGAATCGGATCATCCTTCCTCGCCACCTTCTATCAACCACACGACACAACTGCGAAACGCTGATTTCACTATTTCGCCAGATCATGGCCCTATGAGCTTGCCTTATACGCAGTACTTTCAGCAAACGTAAACCGGCTGATCCGGCTGAAGATTCTCATGAACTACCGACTTTACCCGAATTGATGGAAGCTAACCCTGCATCTAATACACATAATCCGTCCGACTCTCTTTCGCCGTTAATAACTTGCAGCGAGAGCACTCCCAGCGCATCTCGCTCTCTCATCCCTTCGATCGATCAACTAAACATCTACTATCAAAAAGTATGAGGATTGCGCACAAAACTAGACGAGTTACGCCTCTCTGTCTATCTGAGCTTGATATGGATGTGTTTGCATCGTGCGTTAATCACTTCATTCCTACTGGTGTATCTCGTGAAAATGTTTCTCTGCTTGATGGAATGTCGGTAAACGGTTTGCCGCAATTATCTGGCATAAAAAATATACGCGGAAGTCAATTGGACCTTCTATTTGCCAATGCTGCCAATGCTATGCCTTCTTGGAGCGCTGCTCCCCCGTCATAGCTTCACCTGTTCCACTCGTCGCGCTAGACAATCATCATCCTGCTCATGAGACAAGTGTGCTCCTTACGCACTCTCGCCCTGCATCCTCTCAAAGAATACTTACGGCTCGTATGTTCAATTTTAGGAAACTGGACTACCAAAAGCTTCATCATATTTTAGCCGGTACCGATTGGTGCTTTACTGATGATAACATAAATCAAGCTGTAGCAGCGTTTACTAATGTAATCACTTCCGCCTTCCCTTCCTGCTGTCCTCTCCTATCCTGTCTACCGATCCCGTCTTCGCTCCTTTTCCGTACCATAAACTCCTTCCTACTCCTTCGTGAATAATTGTATACTATAGTCAGTAAGCACTATTGCTGTAACCCAACGTGGCCGAACAATTAATAAAATAAAAATTAATAAATAAATAAATAAATAGGATTGTGTCCGTCAGGAACGACAGGTTCTAGAGAAGGGTATATAAGAAGTCTGAATTTTGTGTGGTCCTCTTTTTGCACTGCAATTTCGCTCAAATAAAAACACAACGTAGGAAAACAGACCCAATCTTTTGGTCCCAACAAGGATCATTGAAAGTATAAAGAGTATGACGTGTTTCAATGACGTGGAACGAGAGGGAACATACAACGAGATGGACGAGAGTAAATCAGGAGCATCAGTATCAGAAAGTAATAAGCCACCAATAAAACACGCCTGAGACACTTGGCGGCGGAAGCTTAAAGATTGAAGATTGAATAACTGCAATCGCGTTTCACAGGGAGGTAGTGAGGCAGCACCGAACAAACGACGAAAAGCAATCCTGGTAAAGAGGCGCTGAATGCTTTCAATTCTCGAACAGCCATCAATAGTAGGAGTAGGAGCATAGTAGGAGCATATTCAAGAAGAGGCCTTACCAGAGCACAATAAAGATTTCTTAGGAAGCTTTGATCTCTAAAAATAGAGGTAAAACGTATAATAAACCCAAGGGTTCGATTAGCTTTTAGTAGAACCTCATCAAGCTACAGTTTAAAGTTAAGACGACTGTCAATTATAATACCAAGGTCACGGATGGACATAACACGAGAGAGGGACGAGTTAGATAGAGTAAAGTTGAAAAAAGTAGGAGAAAGAGAGTGAGAGAAAGAAATAACATAACATTTTTCAGGGCACAGACGAAGTAAATTGGATGAACACCAATGAACAAAAGCTTTAAGGTAATGCTGAAGTCTCAAACAATCAGAAGAAGAAGATATAGTGTTTGAATTTCAATGTATATATTTATTTGAATTATATTATGGCATGAATTATGGGATTATGGTAACGCGATTAGAAACAGACAACACTTGAAGGCTACAATATAAACAGGGAAATAGATGAGGATGAAATGAACTATGTAATGAATTATAGCATGTACAAATGAACTCAAACGGACAAGTGAATACACATTAGCAAAGTGAAAGTTCAACCGCCTACACGTTATTTTTCTTATTCCCAAAATATCACAAGTTTTCCTCCAATTTCACACCCGGTGTAATTTTCTACATTTGGTCCTTCGAACCGGATCGTGAAAGGAAGCACTACTTACAGTGAAAATTTGTGTACGGACACTACGTGGCCTTAATTTTGGGAAAACGGCACTCCGTGACCGTTGGTGTGAACCAAAGTGTGGACTTATTCGTTTGCTATCCGTTGTGTTGCGCAAATCACAACGTGGGTTGCCCCGCTATCACGGGCAAATCTGACTTTAGTGTGCTGTGATTCTTGTTTCGTTTTTTCCGTGTTGATAAAAACATTTCGTGCGTGCGTATTCTAGTTCGTGAGAAAGGTGACGCCGACCGTTGGAACCATTGCGAAAACCGCCATCCTTGTAAGCAACCATTAGCGCATCAAGCTCGCGCCAATCGTGATCGTCGTTGCGTACAACTTTCGTGCAAGCTGTGCGAAGTCAGTGAACATTTTCTCGCCAATTTTTAAAATAAAAATGGAGAAGAAGTTGAAATCGGTGCAACTGAAAAGGCATCAAGCGGTCGAATTGGTGAAAAGTATAGAACAGTTTACGATCGGCTACGTCGAGGAAAATACCAGTGAAATACCAGTGTGTTTGGAACAACTAGAAAGGTATTATGAGGACTTCCTACATGCAAATGCGAAAGTGATGGAACTCGATGAGGAGGCCACAGATGCGAGTGTAACTGAGCGGTGTGATATGGATACACGGTATCGTCGCGTTAAGGGCTTTCTTCTACGAAAGCAACCACCTCCTACGGCCGCGCAAAATATGTCGAATGAGTCGATGCTATTAGCGAGCTCGACACTCAATAGTTCGGGACGATCAGGTGCAGTAAATTTGCGGCTTCCAAAAATCGAATTGCCTACGTTCGATGGCGATTCCACCAAGTGGTTAACGTTCCGCGACCGATTTGTGGCGATGATCGACAGTGCCAGTGAGATACCGAATATAATGAAGCTGCAGTATCTGCTGTCCTCCTTGAAGGGCGAGGTTGGTTTGCTTTTCGAGCACACCACATTGACAGCAGACAATTACGAGGTGACGTGGGCTGCCTTGCTGAAGCGGTACGATAATCCACGTACGCTGATCCGGGAGTACTATCGGAAAATTCATCACCTGCCGGCAGTGAGCTGTGACAACGTGGACGATTTGGCGCTGCTCGTCGATGAATTCACGCGGCATGTGAACGGGCTGAAGAAGCTCGACGAACAGGTGGACACCTGGGACACGCCGCTCGCCAACCTGCTTCTGATGAAGCTGGATTCGTCGACCATTCTGGCATGGGAGAACCACTCAGCGCAACATAAAAAAGATAAGTACAAGGAATTAGTAGACTTTTTGCAAGATCGTGTACGAATATTAAAATCATCGCGCGAGTTTTCCAATAACGGTGACGGCAGTTTGAGAATGGTGGCCGGCAACAGAAGGGTCTCCGACCATAGGCCGAGAATTGTGGGCAATGCTGCAACTGCAAGGAGAACTTCGCCGAATGTTTCAGCTCAACAGTGTGTTTTGGGTTGTGCAGAGCTTCACAATCTGCGCAATTGTCCTGCATTCTTGCGAAAGGACGTACAGCAACGCCGTGAAGTAGCCACCCGTGAGCGACTGTGTTGGAACTGCCTCAATCGCAGTCATCATGTGAGGGATTGTCGTTCCGCGTTTAAATGCACTACGTGCAACGCACGCCATCACTCCTTGCTGCACGTAACGCCAATTGTCACAATGGTTGCGCAGTCGGATGATGAAGTGGTTCTGCTGGAAACAGTCCAACTACAACTGGTAGATGATCATGGCAATAAACATACAGCACGAGCACTGTTAGATTCCGGATCGATGTGCAACTTTATCTCCGAATCTATGGCCCATCGACTGTTGACACCGCTGTCCAAAGTAAGCATTGCTGTATCGGGTATAGGGCAAATCAAACAGCACGTGAAGGGTTCCATCACAGCGACCGTTCGATCGCTAGGAGAAGACTTCCATTCGTCAATGGAATTTCTAGTGCTCAAGACTCCGTCAGCTGAAATTCCAACCATTCCCTTAAACATTGCGAAATGGAACATCCCAAACGTACAGTTGGCAGACTCGTCTTTCCACGTTCCGGGAAAGGTCGATGTTGTAATTGGTGGAAACACGTTCTGGGAGATACATACTGGAAGAAAACAGTCATTGGGTAACGGAAGGCCATGGCTGATAGAAACTGCGTTTGGATGGGCGGTCTCGGGGAATACTTCCCAACTTGCTGGCCCCAATCTACGATTGTGTCACACGGCCGCCAACGAAGGTGCCATCGAACGCTTGCTCCAGCGGTTTTGGGAGGCTGAGAGTATTATGGAAGGTCCTGCCTTGTCAATTGAGGAGGACATGTGCGAAAAACATTACGTAGCTACCACGAGCCGTAATGCACAAGGTCGCTACATTGTGTCTTTGCCGCGAAGCCCCAAACCTGAAAGAACGCTGGGTTTGTCAAAAGAGATAGCAGATCATCGTTTACTGGGTGTAGAACGTCGACTGAAGGCCAATCCTGAAATGGAAAGGGAATATATTAAATTTATGAGAGAGTATGAGACGTTGGGACACATGATCAAACTCACGGAACCCGTTGATGACAACAAACCACATTGCTACATTCCTCATCACGCGGTAGTCAAAGAGACCAGTACAACAACCAAGGTGCGTGTTGTTTTTGATGCATCCTGCAAAACAACATCTGGCTACTCGCTAAACGATACTCTGCTGATTGGTCCAACAGTGCAGGATGATCTGCTTACAATCATCCTACGCTTTCGAAAACACGCTGTCGCAATCCGGAGTTCCGAGCGACGATCTAGCGATCAAACCAGTTCTAGACTGGCAGGAAGATCAAGCGATTTCAACATTGGGCTTGGTTTGGGAACCGTCTAACGACATGCTTCGGTTCAGAGTCGACCTTCCACGACCAGCTCAAGAGCTTACGCGAAGTTTGGTCATGTCTTACACGGCCAGAATCTTCGATCCCCTGGGCCTACTAGGGCAAACGGTAATACTTGCCAAAATGTTTCTGCTGCGATTATGGGGGTTGAAGCAAGACGGCAAAACGCTTGATTGGGATCGCGCACTACCAATGGACCTGCAAGAGGAATGGAGAAAGCTGCACAATACATTGTACTCGCTACGCGTATTACGAGTGCCTCGGTTTGTTTCACAATCCGGCACAGAAGACCTGCAGCTACACGTATTCGCTGATGCTTCACAAGGAGCATATGGAGCATGCTGCTATGTACGAGCAGTATCCGCAAGAGGCATACAGGTCAGATTACTAGCTGCCAAGTCCAAGGTGGTAGCGTTAGCAAACGCGAACTCAATCGCCCGGTTGGAGTTGTGTGCAGCACGGCTAGCAGTACACCTGTTTCAGAAGGTGGTTTCTGCACTCAAGGTGTCAGCTACGGCTATCTGTTGGACAGATTCGATGACAGTAATGCACTGGCTGAACTCATCACCGCGTCGCTGGAAACCATTTGTGGCCAACAGGGTGGCACAAATACAGGAAGAAACGCGTATCTCCAGCTGGCGTCATGTTCCTGGAGTTGATAACCCGGCGGATGACATCTCGCGCGGGCTGAGTCCGGAAGAATTGCTGCAGTGTACACGTTGGTGGCATGGACCGAGTTGGCTGTCCTACGGACAAGAGAAGTGGCCCCATGATCAACCGGCGATGAAGGAAGGCGAGGCTGACATCGAAGAGCGACTGGCAGTCTCACAAATTGTCACTACATCTACGATGTGTGATTTTAGCAACATACTGTTCGCCAAATACTCAAGGTATGGCAAGTTAAGGAGAGTTGTGGCTTTCTGCTTGCGGTTCATCACAACGCTTAAGGCAACCAAGGCATCATCGTGCAAGCGCGTTAAGGTAAAAGCGGACATCAAGACGTTGCTGCACTCCGTTCCACCGCTTACAGCAGAGGAGCTACAGCAAGCCGAGCTGCGTTTGTGCCAGCTAGCACAACAGGAGTCGTTCGCGGAAGAGCTGGTCGATCTACAACGAGGGAAACAGGTTAGTACGAGATCGAAGCTGAAGTGGTTGTCCCCATACATCGACGCACAGGGTGTGTTACGTGTCGGTGGCCGGCTAGGTAATGCCAACATCCCAGAGGCAACGAAGCATCCGACAGTCCTTGCAGCATCACATCGTCTGTCAGTGCTATTGGCAGAAAGGGTCCATCAGCAGGAAATGCACGCCGGACCACAAGCAATGTTAACCATACTGCGGCAGAAGTTTTGGTTAATTGGAGGCCGAAATATGGTAAAGCGTGTGTATCACCAGTGCCACACTTGCTTTAGAAACAAGCCGACGTTGGTGAAACAGGCGGTAGCGGATTTGCCTGAGTCACGGGTAACACCAACGAGACCGTTTGCGGTGAGTGGGGTGGATTATTGCGGTCCGTTCTTGTTGAAGTCCACCATCCGCAATCGCAGTCCCACCAAGGCGTATATCGCAATATTCGTCTGCTTCGCGACCAGGGCAGTTCATATCGAACTGGTGAGTGATCTCACATCGACTGCATTTTTGGCTGCATTACGTCGTTTTGTCGCGCGGAGAGGGAAGGTTGCTGAATTGCATTCAGGCAATGCAACATCATTCAAGGGGGCAGCGCATGAACTGCATCGTATCTACAAGATGGTAAAAATCGATGAGGTTGATAGGAGAGGGATTTTTGATTGGTGCGCCGAAAATGAGATGGTGTGGAAATTTATCCCTCCGCGTGCACCTCATTTCGGAGGTCTTTGGGAAGCGGCAGTAAAATCGGCCAAAAAGCACCTTCTAAAAACAATAGGAGTTAGTAGCATTACACAGGAGCATATGCTTACCCTTTTAGCTCAAGTTGAGCAATGTCTTAATTCTCGCCCGTTGGTACCGTTATCCGACGAACCAACTGATTTGGAAACATTAACCCCGGCTCATTTTCTGATAGGTTGTAGTATGCAGGCAGTACCGGAGGTTGATTTAAGTAAGCTTTCTTCCAATCGGTTAAAAGAGTACCAAGTAGTGCAAAAGCATTTACAAAGTAATTTGGTCCCGGTGGTACCCAGAATATTTGCAGCAGCTACAAGCTAGAGCAAGGCACGCAAACAATGCGCCGGTCAAGCTAGAAATAAATCAGCTAGTTATAAGTGCCGATTATGTGACTCAACTGCTTGAGAAAAAGTATCAAAAATGCTCATTTTCTATTATGATCCGTGTTAGAGAACTCGATTTGTTTCTGGTTTGATATATCGAACTGAACGAAGGTCATTTGCATTACATGACTCAAACGGAGACCGTTTTTTGTCAAACAGCTTTCCGTCAGGTTAAAGCTACGGAAATCGTTTTGTTTTACGGTTTAACTACTAAATACATATATTTAAACCACATGAATTGCATGTAATTAAATTCAAAAGGGATTTTTTGTAATTATTCACTACAAAAAGGGTGGGAATTACAAAATACACAGAAATTAGAAAATCATACCACAAGCGCTACTTTTCATGACATTGCCAAACACATTTAAAGAACAATAATATGCCACACGTAGAAATAATTATAAATTGGTACGATACTTCCTGCGTTACGCGTTGCAGTTTGTTTTGACAAACAAATCCATTTCAGATCAATTTGGTAGCAATGTCTCGAGTCAACGAAAGAAGTCTCTAACAAGCTTGTATAATACCGATTTCGTTTCAGTTCGTGTAGCGCGATTTTGTTTGACACATTTCCGTTCGAATCAGATAATCGACACTATAGTAAAGGAAGATAACGTTCCACCTACCGTTTGGCCGAAAGGGCGAATAACTGCTTTACATCCGGGTAAAGACGGTGTAGTTAGAGTAGTTACACTACGAACAGGCACAGGAAAGGAAATCGTCAGAGCAGTAAATAGGATCGCATTGCTACCTAATCCCATTGAGCAGCAAAGGTTAGAATGTCGCGCAGCTTCACCACGTGAAATATAGTAAACAAACCTTGTTGACATTAACGAGATGTCAAGTGTTATAGGTCAGCTAGGTTTATACTTTGCTCGCTCACTTCGTTATTTGAATTTATGGCATTTTTGAAATTTTAAAAAGAATTCTCTTTTGGTGGCCGGAATGTTTGAATTTCAATGTATATATTTATTTGAATTATATTATGGCATGAATTATGGGATTATGGTAACGGGATTAGAAACAGACAACACTTGAAGGCTACAATATAAACAGGGAAATTGATGAGGATGAAATGCACTATGTAATGAATTATAGCATGTACAAATGAACTCAAACGGACAAGTGAATACACATTAGCAAAGTGAAAGTTCAACCGCCTACACGTTATTTTTCTTATTCCCAAAATATCACAAGTTTTCCTCCAATTTCACACCCGGTGTAATTTTCTACATTAAAAAGATAAAGATTTTGATATCATTCGCATAAAGGAGATGACCATCAGGAGGCAAAACATTACAAACATCATTGGTAAACAAAGAAAACAGAAGTGGACTTAGCACACAACCCTGAGGGACACCTGACGTACAAAAAAACTCCTCAGATAAGTACGACCCAGTTTTAACCCTGCAAGATCGATTACTTCAGTATGAGGACAGCCAGCTAATAATGCCATCACCAAAACCAAGTTTAGACAATTTAGCTAATAATAAAGAGTGAGGTAAGCTTTCAAATGCAGCATAAAAGTCAGTGTATATTGCATCAAGTTGGGTACCGACCTCAAAAGATCTAAACATAATGGACACAAAAGACATGAGATTAGTTGAGGTAGACCTACCAGGCATAAACCCATGCTGTTTAGGGCTAATAGCTGAACTACAACTGTGAAATATGGTTGGGAAGATACATAGCTCAAAAGTTTTGGCTGTGGCACATGTTTGGGTTATTCCACGATAATTAGAGACAATGCTACGGCATCCCTTTTTGTGTACCGGAAAAAAACCCAACAGGATTTCCAAAGAGCAGGAAAGACCCCGAGAGAAAGTGAAAGGTTGAAAATTTTAGCAAGGTGTGGAGCAAGCACGTCCGTTTATTAAAACTGAGGCAGGAATGCCATCTGGACCAGGAGTAAAAGAGATGATGGTGATGGAATCCAGAATCAAAGTGTATGTAGTACAGGTGGTCTCATAGCATGTTTTTATAACCAAATTTGAATATCACTTTTTGACAAGATCAGTGAAAACTTTTGTTCAATCAAGTTCTCTGGAGGCTTGACGAATACTCTGAAATCTCCTGTTGGGACTGTTTGATAGGAGAGTGCCCAACGACCTGTCATAAACAGGAGGCATCCGAAGATAGCCAGAAAACCCGAACCAATACGAACCAAACTGATCAGGGCAGGGATAAAAAGGAGCGGTAGGGCAACATTCGGGGCTCTTGAACCAATTAGCGGGAAACGGGCAAATAATTCGCGAAAACAGTGAATATTTCGACCGCTCAATATCATCTGCTATTTTATTTATCTACAAAAGTACCATTAATTGTGTTTTGAAGCCAACAGTAGAATTTGATCCATGCAATATTATTGCTAAATATTGCACAATAATGTTAAACGACCAAGGCGATACGCTTTTTATACCATTATACCATTATACATACTTTTATCGAGCCAATTGCTGATGCAGGTCCCGCTGCGCAAATTCGAGCAGTTTTCTGCGTAGTTTTTTGCGTCGTTTTGTGTCAAAAAATACGCAAAAAAATACGCTAGACTTCAGCCAAAACTATGATAGCCAGCGTATTTATTGCAGTTTTTGAAGGCGCAGTGAGAGAGAGAGAGCAAATGCGAACAAACGGCTATCTCTTTCTACCAATTCAAATTTGGCGCAATGTAATTGTGTTGGTGGATAACGATAAAAAAAAAAGTTACACACTACATCGCGCTGTATATATCCATGTATTTAAAAGGCTCAAAAAGGTATTGGTTTATGATAATGGGAAAGAGGAGGACTTTCTGTATTGCACACATGTACTCATTTCGTTCGTTCCACACACTACTACTCCTGGTATTGATATTGTCGCTGTATTGCTAGTGCCGTCTCATATCCGTTCGAGACTTGCGCGTGTGCAGTGGCTAGTTTGCGGGCTGCTTTTTCAAGGATTTTTTTTCAGCTTAATCAGCGCATACACATATATACATTGGTTAGTGTTTATTTATTTATTATTCGAATTCTTACGTGCCGTGGTTGACTCGATCGCTGGATTGACCTGTCCTCGGTCAACATGTTCCATGCCCGTTCCGATTTGACCGGTTGACCGCGATGGACACGGATGTGTATGATTCTAATTTAAAATTTACTCCTTCCTCTAGCTAACCATGAATCCGGAAGGGCACTCGAGTGGAACTGTTCGGTACAGTGCGGCTTATTGGCTGCCGCAGGGCTGTACCAGCGCCACCTCCACATCCACCTCCACCAGCACCACAACCAGCACCACCACCACCAACACTTCTACAACTCGAACCACTGACACCAAGAGCACCATAAATATTAGGCCTAAAATATTAGGATTATTAAACACAAACGGAAATGACACAAGACAAGTTCGTCAAGACAAACGGAAAATAGACATGCATTTTGAAACCGTTCTTGTCATAGACAAGTTTCGTTAAATATTTTCTTTCGTTAAAGCTGTGTCAAAGCCTTTGTCGATGTGTCAAAATGTTCAAAATCAAAATAAAAAAACGTAAACAAGTTTAATTAAGATACATACGTTTCGCAAGCTAACAACAATCCTTGTTTTAAAAATCGAAATGATTTTCTCCCACTTCGTAAGTGACGATAGCAGCAGTGATGAAGAAACAACGGTTGATCTGGCAAAACAGCGCCGACTGCTTTGAAGTGTTTTCGACCCGTTAAAGCTTTCTAACCAAGCGTGAGTTAAGCATGCGGCTCATTTGTGCAAACCGTGTTAAACATATGTGGTTGTTCTTTTCAGATTTAAGAAAAATTTTCGTGTATCGAAGGAAATTTTCCTTGACATTCTGGCGGAGATCGAGCCCAAGTTCCCACCGGTTAAGGGAAAGGGGCTTAAGTCAAATGAAATTTTGGCTGCTGCTCTGCGATTTCTAGCTGAAGGTAGCTACCAAAATGGAACCGGTAACGATTACAAAATAGCTATTGCCCAGCCTACTTTCTCGGTAGCCTTTGCAAAGTGTTTGAACATTATCGAAGAAACTCTTGGGAACAAATGGATATCTTTAGCGATGGAACCAAATGAGCAACAAGATGCACGACGATACTTCTTCTCAAAAAGTGGCATTCCTGGTGTAGTGATGTGTGTTGATGGTACACACATAAAAATTATTGCACCTGTGGACGATTACGATCAGCATTATAACCGGAAGGGCTATTACAGCCTAAACGCGATGATTGTAAGTAAAGCTTTAAGTTTTTTTTGTCTTATGTTGTGTACTTCAATATTATTTTTCTTCGTACCGGTAGATTTGTGACCATCTCATGAAAATTCGGTATGTGAATGCCAAATTCGGAGGAGCCAATCACGATTCACATATTTGGAATGTAAGTGAAATGGACAACTTGTTCGAAACAAAACATCGAAGCGGAGAAACTGCATTCAAGCTACTAGGTAATACATTAAACTATCCTATGGGTATTTGTTTATGTAAATAATTTTTTAAATTCTCACAGGTGATGCTGGATACCCGTCAAAACCATGGTTAATAACACCAAAACGTAATCCTGCTCCAAACACACCAGAAGCTGCCTTTAATAAAAACCATTCTTTAGGTAGAGAAATAGTGGAGCGCGCGATCGGGTTGCTCAAAAATAGATTTAGGTGTTTGTTAGGTGCTCGACAGTTGCACTACACGCCGGTAAAAGCAACTCAAATAACGAACGTATGTTGCATCTTACACAACATGTGTATTGCGTATGGATTGGAAGAGCTAAGCTCAGATGAATAAAAGGCAACGCAACTCAGCTAGTGGTCAAGTTCATTTATTTTTTTAAGTCCATCACATAAGTTTGCATCACAAAAAGAGTTAATTCATCACAGTTCGCATAATTCACTTAATAAGTACATTAAACGCTAACTAACAACTAAAATCTTATCACAACAACTAAACAACTAAAATCACAAATCGGATTTGCGTTCAGCAGCCTCTTTTAACAAAACTGTGATATTTTCCAATATCACAACTGCCCTATTCAACACGGCTGTGGACTCCTTTTGAGCTTGAATATTTTCTTTCATTAAGTCAAGAAGCTCCTGATTTTGACGCAACACCGCTTCCGTGTTCTGCCGCTTCCGACTTCGTTTTCTCTTTGCTCTTTCCGTTACAGTACTCTGCTCATTGTTTGGCGCCTCGCTGCCGTTGTTTGGCGCCTCGCTGCCGTTATTTGGCTGATCTATGTTGCTAATTGGCAACAATTGGTTGTTGTTGTTGTTGTTGTTGTTGTTGTTGTTGTTGTTGTCGTCGTTCAAATTTCCAAAAGAGCGGCCTGCGTTCCCTTCTATTGTGGCCTTCAAATAAGTCAAATCGGCCACTCTTTCTTCTACGTCGTTCAATGGCCTTTGCTGGAACGGACCGCCACCAGTGGCCAACAAAGATGCTTTATTCAAACGCAATTTTTTTTAACGCACATTTGTAATCGAACCACACCTGTAAAACAAACAGCGAACATTAAAACAACATGTAAATATGTTGTGTTGCTCTTTTAATCTTACCCGCTTCCACGTTGCACCCGTTCTTATCGGCGGTCCCAGGGCGTTAAGGTGCTCAGCCATTTCCTCCCAGAAAGCGGTCAGGTCACCTTTGTACATCCCTCTGGCGATGTCAGGGACCTTTTCCAACTCATCTACCATTTGTTGGTACTGGGTTCGCGATGTCCGGGCGTCCTTGTTATTCCTAAAAGTGTATACAGTATTAGATATGTTAATAACATTTGCTTATGCTGTTGGTTGTTGAAGAAGTTGCTAACTGAAGAAGTAGCTGGGATCCATTGCTGTCGAACGCAAACCAGGTGCGCATGCCCTTCAGCTTTCGACTATCATCGAACAACAGCAGAGGAAGGAAATACCAGCAGCTTCTTAAGCCGTAACAGCAGCACATTACCAGTATCTTCAGCATATCGCCATTTGTATGGATGTGGCGGTATACATATTTTTGTTTAAAATGATAAAAATTGATTATTTCTAAAATAAAATACTTACATTTTGTCGTGAAAGCAACAGCAACCACTCTGACCGACACAACACAAACAACAAACAATCTGAGATTGGCGCCTTTCCGTGGCAAAAAGCTGACGGAAAGCAGTTTGACAGTTTTGGATTTCCGTTTGTGTTTCATAATAGATATCTTGGCAGTGTGATTGTGAGTTTGTGTTTCGTCAAATTTTTTTTTCTAACACACAACACAAACGGATGTCATAATACAAATCTTCCGATTTTGACAACTTGTCTTTACAATTTGTGTTTAATAATCGGGCCTATTATTTCAAACACCGTTATCTGTCCAGCAAAAACCGTTGCCACAGGGAAGGAGCATAAGGTTATGATACTTACTCCGGAACAATTTAGATTGATGCAGAAGCGGTCGATGACTGTGGAGGAAATGGGTCGGGCAGATGACAAGCTGGCCAAGTACTCCAAACTACCAGAACGTCGGCCTTCTGGTCCGATTGGCCAGGACTCCATTTACCCCGCCATACCATCGTCCATTTCCGTGCGGAAGGTTATGGGAAAGCGCCCCGCCATCACCACCGCCAACACCACCGTCCGTACCACCGCCAACACTACCGCCAACACCACCGTCCGTACCACCGCCAACACTACCGCCAAAACCACCGCCAACACCATCGTCCGTACCACTGCCAACAACACCGCCAACGCCACCACCAACACCACCGCCAACGCCACCGCCAACGCCACCGCCAACACCATCGTCCGTACCACCGCCAACGCCACCGCCAACGCCACCGCCAACACCACCGCCAACACCACCGCCAACACCACCACCAACAACACCATTCCAGCCTCGCTTCCCGAGAACAAAATTCCGCGCCGCCCTATCGTCGTCCCTGCCAAAGCCGGAGTTCCTGCAACAGTTCCTGCTGTCGTTGCAACGGATGGTCCTGCCGTTGCTCCTCCTCTGACCGATGTGCTGCAGGTGATAACCGAGCTGTCAGCCACAATAAACCGCCGCTTCGACGAACTCGCCGCGAAAATTGTAACCATGAAGAAGGAAGTGACGGTCACCCGGAAGACCGCCATGGCTACCGAAGTAACCTTAAATAAATTGCAGAAGATTGGATGTGCCGATCCAGATGGTTACGCGCTTCCGGCGACGGACGGTTTCACGCTGCAGCCCATACGGTCAGAGGAGAAGCTGAAAAGCATGGAGCATAAGTTGAGTGACAACCAATATGCAAAGAACTGCCTGGCATGGTTGCAGAACGAGGTGATGGCAACGGATCCCACCAAACGGTTGAGGGAGGTGCGGGATATTGTTTTCGACGGTGGTTTTATTTCGCGTTGCCGGTGGTCTCGGCGAAACGGAAAGGTAGCGATGGCACATTATCCAAATGTATGCGAGCTATTCCGCAAAGCCGCAGCGACCTGGAAGGCGCCCATCACTACAGCTTATGTTGTGGATTTTTTAAACGCGTGTTGCGGTATCCAGCAAAATCGAAGAATATAAATAATGAACTAATGCACAATGTAAATAATAATGATAATCTAGGTTAGTTTAGTGTAAGTTTTTTTTATAGCGTAGCTAGTCAAGTTAAGTTTAGTTTCGTTTAGTACTTAGTTAGTTTAGTTAGTTAGTTTTTTTTGTTAGTTTTTTAGTTGAATTATTATTAAATTAATAAATTAACTCACTATGAATTCATGAATACAAAAAATGCATTCTGCCACACAGCACCTAAGATAATTTATCATTATTCACTTTCCTGATCCGAAACACTTAACCAGGGTTTTGGGAAGAGGCATATTTTTTTAATTTATTTCTTAGCAAATACACACACTTAGTCAACGGCACAAACATTAACACCCCTTCCTGTACCGTCTCCACTGCAGCTACCTTGCACATCAGCGTACTGCTGGCGTAGTGTTCACCCTTATTCAAATCTACCATGTTGGCAGAGTAAATATTCGCCTCCGTTGAAAGGCAAGGTTCCGTAAAGGCAGGCACCTGTTTGAAATACGCGTACTCCTGCACCGTAACGTCCTTGCCTGTTTTTGTGGCCGTTTCGTAACGGACCACCTCGCCCGAGTTGGTCATGAACCATTGATCGCGAAAGTTTTTTCGCAGCGCGAAGCCCTGCCGCACGGTCGTTATGGTGTCGACACCAACCGTGCGCACCGATGGTTCGTCCACCGGTTTGTTTTGCTGACGCTTGGCAACAATGACATGTTGCAGTTCCAGCAAACGATGGACCGCTTGCACCAGGCTGTGCCTCCCGGAATGCACCAACTTTTTGAGGTCATGCAAAAATGCCTCAAAAATGAAGGCTGATATGGTTTTTAGTCCATCGAACCTGCAAACGTCATTGTAAACGTGCAGCAAGTTATGAACGTTGCTATTCATGAGAACCGGGCTGTACAGATCTCCATAGGCTGCCACAAACCTATGCAAATATGAATCAGCCAGTTCCCATTTAGCGCGATGATATTTGGTGGACATAAACGTCACAGCCATCATCAACAACATGAAGTGTTGGTACGCTGCATCGTTAAGTCTATCCTTCAGAACAATGAAACCGGCAACCAGCAGAAACATCCTGTACTCCGAAGCTTTCCAGAGATGGATGTATCGCAGGTCGCGCAGTTTACGTTGGTAATCTGAAGGTAGCCTTAACAGACGCAAGTGCGCCGACACTTCACGTTGTTGGCGACGTGGCAAGTAACAAGTTACGCCAGGGAAGCCATTTATCCACAAATGTAGCAACTTTGCATCTACGCCCTTGTATATTAAGTGCATGTCTTCGGCTGACACAAAATCGTCAACGATATCGCAACCTAACAGACTCGTAAAGGGCGTAGGGTTGTTGACATGTGTTGGATATTTGTCGTCACAAAAATCCTTGTGGTTCCGAGGCGGGCATTGTTCACCATACCGGAAGTACATCCGGTTTCCATCAAACTCACCAATGATAGTGCACTTCATGCAGGCGCTATACGCATTATGCGATTTAACACCTGAAAAAAAATTAAACAAAAAAATCAGAAATAACTCGTTTCACCGCATATAACTGTAAAGGTTAAGTGGACAAACGCAAAACGTATTTTAGCCGCTCCAGTCGCTAACCCGTTGCAAGAGATTTCTTGTTACAACGGTTTAGTCGTAATGAAAGCGTTGACTGTATATAGTGCATTTTATCAACATACCTTTAAAAAATGCTCGTGCCGGAGCATCTGCAATTATTGCACGCGCTTCCACCCAGTAAGAGCGAGATTTAATTGTCAGACCTGTCACATACAGTCTGTTCATTTCGTCCACAAACGGCTGCAAAAACTCCTTGACGAATAACGGTTTTGATTCGCCACAGAATATCGCAACCGTCATTACAGGAGTATGTGGAACGTTATGAGCCTGCATGATAATCGGCCAAAATTGGGTCCGACTGCTCTTGTACAGGGGTAGCCCATCCACAAAAATGTTCAACTCGAACCCCTCCTGGGTTGGCTGACAATCGCTGGAATAGAAAAAAAAGATGAGCACATGACCAGGAGCACTGTGAGTTAAATGAGATTTAAAACATGCTTACCGACAATATGAAAGCAGGCATTTTTCCACACCCTGGTACCACAGCTGCCCACCTGCGATTGGTGTAAGGGTTGTCTCCGGTGCTCCGGACACATGCGTGTTCATCAACGTCCGTGCATCTCGGGGCAATTTGGTCTGGGGGAAGTGATGTCGCAAATGGCCCAACAAAAGGTTCAAACTGCGATGAGTTTGTCCAGTTTGCAGGGCCCACATCCTCAAGCCATCCTCGCACGAAAGATCTCCGTACGGATGGTCTGGCATTTCCACCTCGACCTGGATATCCTCCACGTCTGTATCCTCGCCGCTGCTTGCGTCGGTCGTACCTTCGCTAAGCAGAGCAGCATCGTCTGCAACATAACACATGATACACATAAGAGTACAACATAAGCAGCATACAGCATAACGATCGTTACTTACCGATCACTTCCATGGGCATCGGAACATCTTCAAACTGCACTGGCACAGCATCACGCGCTCGGTCATCTAAAATATAGTCACGAAAACCATTGTTAAACACTGATCGCTATATTCACCGTTCAGCATATAATCACCGTTCACCGATCACTTACCCACAGTCGGAGGTTCTGGCTGCTGGGCAAGAAGGAGTTCCCTTTCCACTTCCTCCAGACGCTGCTTGTAGAGCCGGGCAATTGCGTGGGACATCAAGCCACTTTTCTTGTCCTGATTCGAGGCCATTTTCACGCTTTCTATCGGGAAACTTTTCACGAGAGGGATGAGCACTGGCAGCGGCGGATCTAACGGTAGGCGGACTAGGCGGCCGCCTGGGGCCCCGACTATAGAGGGGCCCCGTGGAAGTTTATAAATTTCTGTTTTCTGTTTTCTGATCAAAAAACGCACTGCAAACCAGTGGTTTTCAACCTTTTTGTAGCTTTTTCCCCATGTAAGGTGCATATATAATTTCACTTCCCACTTTCATTTTTCACAAGCTCATGAGCTGGGAAAGATCGTGTCAAACCATGATATTTATCGAAATTTTGATAAAAAATTCAAAATTCCTTCCTAGGTTGAAAACCTCTGCTTCAAACCGTTGGCTCCCGTGTAAAGATTAGCACAAGCACATATACACTTTGCCAAACCTCCATAGGCAAATTTTTCCTGATAATTTTAAGCTGCGTATACAGTCATACAGTAAATTCATTTTCAGTTGGTTCAAGGCAGCAAAAAGGTTCAGTTTGATCGCAATTTTTATTGGTTCAAGTTGAAAGAGTGAATCGTTGTGTAACAAGTGCTGAAAAGATAAGTTTGCTCGCGTATTTCATATTAACACTAGCTCGGTGCGTGTGTTCAATAATATTTTATGTGAACTTGGTTCGTTGTTTGATTTGTTGTGCACGGTTTATTGTGTTTTGGTCTCACAAATTTGTTTAAGTTTGATATGTTAAATGTGTTGAAAACAAAAGTGTTCTCACGTACTTTCGCTTACAGGTGCTCAGTTCATGTGCTACATTTGGTTTTTCTTGTATTTTTGCCTTTTTATATATTTTTTTTTAAATATAATCATACACTGATAATAAATTTAAAATTACCTCAAGGTAAGTAAGACCATGCCATGACAATTAGTGTAGGAGCGTGAATGTGCTGGCGAATTTGGGATTAACATTATTAATTATATTAAGCTTCATCGTTTAAAAAATTCTTTGTACAATTTTATGACCATTTTTTTATTGAGGTAAATTTGAAGAAACGGTAAGTATTAAACAAAAAAAAAACATTACAAATCAAGTTTGTGTTTCGTTCTCAATAGGAATAAAAAAAATGAAGCGTTATCAAAGCGGCGCAGAAAAGCGCAAGAAAATTAAAAAAGAAGAAGAATTTATTGAAACGCAAAAATGCCTTAAGGCCGGGCTACATTGATCGTACTCGCAAGCGTAATTTTGATTTTCACTAGTGCATCTGGCGTCGACTGGGGGAAGCTATTTTTGGTCATCCAGGGAATGGTCATGCCGGATCTCAAAATTAAGTAGTTTTTCCATCGTTTTCCATTGCAATAATGGATGCAATGCGTGCAAAACATGTGTATCTACGTTTTACAAAACTTTTCTCCTCCGTTTTTAGTAAAAAACATGGAAAAATAACGTATTTTCTGAAGCGGCTCCAAATTGTTTGGCAAAATGCTTCGGTCAGCCGCCGCCAGATGCGCTAGTGAAAATCAAAATTACGCGTGCGAGTACGATCAATGTAGCCCGGCCTTTAGACAAGTTTCTCTTGCCAAAGTCATCTTTGAATGCAGACGAAAATAATGATGTTTTTCCGTCTACATCCAAGCAATGTTCAACATTAGAAAACAATCAAAATGTTTTCGAAACCAATGAAACACAGAATAGTCCATTGGAAACACATGATAGTCCGTCCATAAATATGTCCAATATTAATGATATTGCATTGTGGAAACGTCCCTTTTCGGATGATTTCATCAATAAGATTGTTAAAACGAAACCTTCAAACTATGGCGACATTGCAAGTTCAAAAACACTTTATACATCTAACGATCAACCCTATTATCGCAGTCTCGCCAAAGATCACTTCTACAGGAAAAAAAAAATAACGGTGGTATCGAAGAGAGAACTTGGCTTGTGTTCTGAGATACTTCAAAATGAGTTCATTGCTATCCGTGTTTACTTTTTTCCAATTCTTCATCTAAATTTGTCACTGGGTTAAATAACAGGAAATCTATTACCAGCCTTTTGACGACACATGAAACATCCAAAGAGCACATAGGTTCAATGTGCATTCTTTATAAAAGATCCCATATATTAAATAGAATCGATACCGACTTAGAATTAGACATAAGAAAAGAGGAAGAGTATTGGAGAAAAGTACTCACACGTGTAGTTAGTACAATAAAATTGTTAAGTAGATTAGGAATAGCATTTAGAGGACACGACGAAAGTGAAGAAAGTGAGCGGAAGGGAAATTATTTATCTTGTCTAGAGTATTTGAGTGAATATGACAGTTTTTTAAAAGAACATTTTGAGAAACATGGTAACCAAGGTCGTGGAAAAGTCAACTATTTATCGCATCATATTTGCGACGAGTTTTTAGACATAATGAGTGAAAGCATGAAAAATAAAATAGTCGAAGAAGTAAAGTTAGCCAAGTATTACAGTATAATAGTAGATTCCACACCAGACATTGCTCACATAGATCAACTAACTTTCATCATACGTTTTGTTGCATCTTGTGGTAAAGTCAAGGAACGTTTTTTAGGTTTTATTCCGATTGACAAACATAATGCGTCTTATCTAGTACAAGAAGTATTGGGTAAGTTAGATAACTTAGGGTTGAATATTTCAAACTGTAGAGGACAGTCATTCGATAACGCATCGAACATGGCCGGTAAATATTCCGGACTACAAGCTCGCATTAAACAACATAGTGCAAGTGCTGTATTTATTCCTTGTGCTAATCATTCTTTAAATTTAGTCACTAATTTTGCAACCGAAAATTGTACAGCAGCTGTACACTATTTTAACTTTTTGCAAACACTGTATACATTTTTCTCCTCTTCAACCCATCGATGGAAAGTTTTGACCGACAATTTAAAAAAAACCCGCATCAGCCACCCGTATTGTTAAAAAGATGTTCAATAACCAGATGGTCAGCAAGGGCAGATGCTGTTCACGCGTTGAAAGAGGGTTTCAAAAACATTAAAGATGCTTTGTCAGAAATCTATTCTGATAAAGATGAAAAATATGCGACATTAGACGAAGCAAATGCACTTCTAAAACAAATGGCAAAACATGAAACAGTGCTAATGACCGTTATTTGGAACACACTTCTACAGAGAATCAATGCTGTGAGTAAATCACTGCAGACGGTAGAATGTGAACTATTGAAAGGGGTTACATTACTGAAGTCACTTGTTAAATTTGTAGATCATTTTCGTGTTGATTTTACAAAAGTTGAAGACATTGCCAAAGAGGTATCTGATATATCTTCATTTTTTACCACAGATAGGCGCTCCCGTAAACGAAAATTGTTTTTTGATGAATCTCAAGAAAATAGTTATGAATTTTCAATTAGGGAAGACTTTATAGTAAATTCTTTCTATGTGATATGTGATAATGTTAAAGCCCATATATCACAAAGGGCTGAAAAGTACGAGGCAGTTCTGGAACCATTCAATGTTTTTTTATGATTGGGATTTGTCAGAGGAAACCAGAAAAAAATCTCTAAACAAACTGTCTGAAGCATATAAAAATGATATCGATAGTAGTAATTTGCAAGACGAGTTTGACCATTTTTTTATCTTTATTAAAGATAATGAAGGTTTGGCAAAACCGCGTCAAATAGATACAGATGGAAATGATTCCACGGTGAATTTACAAGCTATGTATGAAGTGGCTAAAAACATGTCGTGCACTTTCCCTAACATGGAAACATTGCTTCAAATACTTTTAACAATTCCAGTTTCAAATGCATCTGGTGAAAGATCGTTTTCAGTGTTAAAACGAGTAAAATCTTATTTGCGAAATTCCATGGGGGAAAAAAGATTGAATAGTCATGCGTTGTTGTATATTGAGCAAGATTTGATGAATGAATTGGAAACAGAAAAACTTATTGACGAATTTGCCTCTAAAAAGAGTAGAAGAAAACATCTTTAAATAATAAGAAAATTTTTGTTAAAATATGAAAAAGTTAAGTTTGTCAAACTATAAAGGCCTGGTTACATTGATCATACTCGCTGGTGTAATTTCGATTTTCACTAGCGCATCTGGAGGCGGTTGGTATAAGCTTTTTTTGGTCATCGAGGGATGGTCGTGCTGGATCTCAAAATTAAGTAGTTTTTCCATCGAATTTTGTCATGAAATTGGATACAATGCGTTCAGAACATTTGTATCTACCTTTCACAAAACTTTTCTTGTCCGATTTTAGTAAAAATCATGGATACCCGTTGCGCAAAGCGATGCAAGAAATCATGGAGTTCTGAGAATTTTATCATGCCATCTTTTTCCCTCCAACGGCAAATTTGTAGAGCAGCTCGTCGAGCTACCCGTCTCTGGCTCCGCCTCATACCCCTCGACTGAGCACGCTGCTGAAGGTTTGGATGTGTTGGTGCGTCAGACGGCCAATCGCTGTCAGCCGTCGTCCGTGCTTTTTCCCTCCATAGCGCCATCTCTTTCTCGCGTGTGGTCAATGCTCGCGAGCTGTTGTGGCGCCTAAAAATGCCGTTAACAAACATTGCGGCGATGAAGTTGCATTTTCACAAATCAAACCAAAAAAGCGCAATAAGTTCAATTGCTGCAATGTAAAAATGACTAAGGAATCGCTAGCTAACGCTGGAGGGTTTGCTGTGAAACAAGCTAAATCCTAATTCGCATTAACACGTTCATCCCGGCGCTGATTTTCATTAACATGCCGTTCTGCCGGCATCTAGAATGCAATTGTGAAACCGGCACACTGGAAAGTTCACTGGTAGTCCCTGGGACATGTCATCGTGCTGAACGTGTTAAGCATTAAGCATAACTTTGTTACCTTAACCTTTTGCTTTCGTATGCTGTAGATTACACAGATATCCTGAGCCATCTGCGCAAGGGTATGAGCGTGCGTGTGTGTGTAACACTTTCGCCAAATGTGTTTTCTTCCGGAATGTTATGATCCATCGGTCAAAGAAAGGAAGGTGTTCATGAAAGGCGGAAGGACGAATTGAGGCCCCTGTCAATGGTAACTGAAGACCGGGAGCAGGGGATACTGGCACACAGCTGTTGGAAGATTGAACGGTATACTTAAATTGCTGGCGGATTGGGGGGAAGGAGGGGGGGTGCCCATGGGACCCCTACGATCATCGGTCACAGGCCCTAAAATTGTAGTAGCCATGGGGGTTCTCCAGCCACGGAGCCCTAACGACCATCTTTCCGGGGGCCCTTGTCGCTAATACTCTGTCCAATTGTAGACATACGGCATACTACAGACTAGAAATCTTCGGCGACCGCCTAGTCCGCCTACCGTTAGGTCCGCCGCTGGTTCATGACGGTGTTTTTTTTATCGTGGAGGTGCATCCTTCCCCCTGCCTGCAGCGTATGCATCGAGCAGGAGACAGTGTGGCATAATGCAAGTTACCCGCTGGATAGGAGCGGTCGGGCGGCAACGCCATCATTCCGCACATCTGCATGCCCGTCGTGGGTTCTAACCGCGTATGAACCGTCCGCCGTAGCAAGAGGTGACTATCCGGCTACGTGGTACTCAAGTCCTGAAAAGGCCAGCATGATCGCGTTGGCTAGTACACCAATAATAATAATAATAATAAGAAGAAGAACTTAGCATAGCAGTCCACACTCGGGGAAGGTTTTTGTTTTGACTTTGTTGCTGCCGGGTCTACAGCCGTGGCGCGACAAATGCACAGAATACACTTGACCAAAGGACATGAACCTACCGATCCGAACCCATTCCAAGGCATTGCTGGTCAATTGGCGTCACGATACCGAAAAGCCAACAAGCCGCCCGATTCTGGACGGACTGGTGCAGCACCATACGCGCACTGTAATAAACAAATCCAGAATCCTCTTTTGTATGGATTCAATTCAAAATGTTGTTTCCACTTGCGTCCGCTAGCTGAATTAGAAATAAATGTGCAACATATCACACGCACGTTTGCTTTGATCGTGTGTCTTTTTAATACCCCCAACGTTGTGTTGTCTCTCAAGTAGCGAGATCGAAAATGCATGGACTTTGTAGCCGCAGCGGATGAAAATGTACGCATCAGAATCAAATAGTTTTGGAGTTTCCAAACGCATGCACACACACAAACACGCGCGCGCATACTCACACACACACACACACACACACACACACACACACACACACACACACACTCACACACACACACACACACACAAACACACACAAACACGCACGCACACGCACGTACACGCACACATGCACGTACGCGTGAACGCGGGCACGCACCCACGAAAGCGCGAACGCAAGCACGAACCCCCCCCCCCCCCCCCCCACCCCCCCCCCCCCCCACCCAACAACCTCCGCACGAGCGAGTACGGCTACCTTATCGATAGAACGGCTGGTTCAGCTTTCTTGTAGCGCATCCTCATCCAAAGCGCCGGGGGGATTTCAAAATATTGGCGCCCAGTTTTTCATCCGCTTCTTCTCCTTCCCTCACCCTGCCATGCCATTCTTGCGCTTTCCCCCGTGCCTTCCGCCGACCGCTGATTGGTTGTTGTGGTGTATGCGTTGATACTCATATGTGCATTGCGGTTGTGTGTTGTTATTGGTGGGTGTTTTTTTTTTTTTTTATTCAGGAGTAACGGTCCAAAAAGGCCGTATTGCTTAAGAGTAGAAAATACAAATGTAATTCATGGCGCTACAATCCATATTGGCAGGGAGACATTTCCTTCTCTGAGCCATGGAAGGGCACCTTATCCCGGGTGTACTCGGACGGTTTGGTTTTAATCAATCCAGTCCATGATTTTGCGGTCCTATAAGCGTGGCGAAGGTCTACATCATTCGGGTTTCGAGGTTGTCTATTCCAGTTCAGTGTTCCAAATGGCATTGCGGGGGTCTGTATCGTGTGGATTCCAGGCATTTCGTCGGATCCATCCATCAAAAGCGGTCCGAGTATATTCCCATTTAGTGGCTCAAATGACATTGTGAGGGTCTGTATCGTTGTAGTCCTTTCCTTCAGTGGTCCGAGTGACATGGCGGGGGTCTGTATCGTTCCAGTTATCTAGTAAATCCTTGCAAGAACATCGTTCGAGCAAGGATCTTCTGTCTGCCGTCAATGCCGATTACTCAGCCATACACATTGCACTCATTCATTCTTACATTCATGCATACATTCATCCATCACAAACATACAAGCGATGTACAACATGTAACACATAGACAAACAAGAGGAAATAACATAGGATGCAAGATTGCTGTTGCCAACAATGTTGGTTGGTTCACAGACATTTTGCTTAAGGAAAGTCACACAGTTAAGCCGTTCTCTCTACAGAAATCGAATATGGCCTTCAGGAATTCCCAGTCCGATGCCGCTAATATATCCCGAATCGGAATATCAGTACATTTTCCCAGTCTTTCGACCGCGTCCACCAAGGCAGGTCGAGCAGACTCGTATTCCACGCAGGACCACAAAAGATGATCCATGTCGTGGAATCCAAGCCCGCAGCCACATACCTTGGAGTCGACCAGTCCTATACGCTGGAGATGTGCACCCAATGCGAAATGATTAGACCTAAGTCTAGACATCATTCGAATGAACGCACGATCGCCAGGGGTGTTATGGAACCAAGGCTTCAAGCTTACACGAGGAGTGATTGTATACAGAAACCTTCCGAGTTCATCCGAGTCCCACAGATTTTGCCAACGTGCCATGCAAAACGCCTGTGGGGCCCGCAAGAACTCATGAGGAAGGATAGGCCTATCAAAGAAAGACCCTTCTGCAGCTCCCCTTTTGGCCAAATGGTCTGCCTGTTCATTTCCTGGTATACCACAATGAGCAGGTAACCATACTAACGATATGCGAAACGACTTTTCAAACAGTGAGCTTAAAACCTTTACAATTTCTTTCACAAAATGGTCTGGGCTCTTAACAGCCTTTACGGATTTTAATGCTTCAATAGCGCTTAAGCCGTCTGAAAAAATTACATATTGATCCGCTGGGCATGCACTTATCAATAATAAGGCATACAAGATTGCGGCGAGCTCCGCTACATATACTGAGCATGGTTGGCGTAATTTAAAGAATGCTTCGGAGCACGTGTTGTATACACCAAATCCAATGCCCTGCTCTGATGAGGATCCGTCAGTATAAAAATGGTTACTGTTAGCATGGCCATGTTTCTCCACAAATTTGCTGGGAATTGTCATCCGGCGAAAGTTATCGGGGATACCTTTAATTTCCTCTTTCAATGAGGTATCTACACTTAAAATGGAACTGCAGGACTCTGGTAAGCTGGCACTAGTTATACTTTGAGAAGTACTAGGGTGCACCTGTAAGGAAACAAAATCATGATAGACCTTCATGATTTTGCATTTAGAACCTATCTCTTGCAGTGTTTCAAAGTTCTCGATTATCAAGGGATTTGATACTGTAGAGCGGACGAAAAGGCGAAGCGATAGTAGCTCAAAACGTAGCTTTAGCGGCATCACTCCGGACATCACTTCGAGTGACATGTTATGAGTCGACTTCATGCTACCTAGCGCGATTCTAAGACAGCGATACTGAATCCTCTCAAGTCGGATTAAATGCGACTTGGCTGCCCAGTGGAAGCATATGCAACCATACTCCAAGACGGATAGTATCGTAGTCTTATATAGGTTAAGGACGTCTTTGGGGTGTGCACCCCACCAGAGTCCGGTAATCGTTCTGAGAAAATTGATTCTTCTTGTACACTTCTGTACCAGATAGTCAATATGTGTCCTCCATACATTTTTGCTATCAAACCAAACCCCTAGGTATCGAAAAGATCTGGCAATGGATATCTTTTTACCATATAAAAAGATATCGACCTTTGGGTCAACCAAATTCAAGCGTCTATTACTCTCAGTGTTGTAAAAGAAAGAGAATATCAGCATTTCCGTTTTCTCTGGAGAAAACTCGATACCTAGGTTTGTGGCCCACACTTCTAAATTGTTGAGTGTGGTTTGCAAAGGACTTTGAAGGTCGGCGATGTTGTTGCTGGCGACTGATACAACACCGTCGTCCGCCAATTGCCTAAGGCTACAGCCGGGTGCAAGGCAAGTATCTATATCGTTGACATAAAAATTGTACAACAAGGGGCTCAAACAGGACCCTTGTGGTAGTCCATAGTAACTGACTCTCCGAATTTTCATGAAGCCATTGTCGAAATTCATTGCCTTTTCTGAAAGGAGGTTGAATAAGACGTTATTCAGTCTTGGGGTTAAGCCCGCAGATTCTAACTTTTGACACAGAACATTGACTGATACTGAGTCAAAAGCCCCCTTGATGTCAAGAAATGCAGATGCCATCATTTCTTTACGAGAATGAGCCATCTCGATTTCGGACACAAGCAGCGCCAAGCAATCGTTGGTACCCTTGCCTTTGCGAAAGCCAAATTGGGTACTTGACAAGAGGCCTTTGGATTCAAGCCAATTGTCCAGTCTAAAAAGAATCATTTTCTCAAATAATTTTCGCAGACAAGATAACATTGCTATCGGTCGATATGAGTTATATTCTGATGCCGGTTTACCAGGTTTCAAAAGGGTGACTACTTTCACTTCTCTCCACTCCAACGGGACGGTGTTAAGCTCCAACATAATGTTGAATAATCTCAACAGCCGTTTCCTCGCCAGATCTGGCAGATTATGGAGCAATTTGTTTGACCTTGAGACGCTGTGGGATTCAAAGTGTTGCTGGATTGGGATTCAAAGTGTTATCGGTGTATTGATGGTTTATTTTATTTCGTGCCGCTGCTGATGAGACCATTCGATGCCGCTGCCAGTTGAGGGTGAAGAAGCCTATTTAAAACAAGCGTAGGAGAACGTCTAACACTAATCTAATATTTTTTAATTTGAACATGTTTCATGCTTCAACGACCTTCTAAGCATCATGAAGCACAGTGTATAGTGACTAAAAAATATATTTTTTTAATGTGCCGAAATCTGTCTCGCGTTTTCGGGTCTCGTCACACACACGCACACACACAGCGCGGGGAAAGTGACGATCCCCCACCCCGCCCGGCACTAGGGATGAGGATGCTACAAGAAAGCTGAACCAACCAACCGGTAGCCGTAATCGATCATGCGTGGAGGGGGGGGGGGGGGGGCGGTGGGGGGAATGCGTTTTTGCGCGACTTCGGGGGTGCATGCTCGCGAGCGCGCTTTCGTGGGTGCGTGCTGGCGTGCGCGCTTTCATGCTCGCGGGCGCGCGTACGTGCGTGTGTGTGTGCGTGTGTGCGTGCTGGCGTGCGCGTGTGTTTGTGTGTGTGTGTGTGTGTGTGTGTGTGTGTGTGTGTATGCGAGTTTGCGCGCGCGTGTTTGTGTGTGAGTTTGCGCGCGCGTGTTTGTGTGTTTGTGTGTGTGCGTGCGTTTGGAAACCCCAAAACTATTTTATTCTGATGCGTACATTTTCATCCGCTGCGGCTACAAAGTCCATCCATTTTCGATCTCGCTACCTGAGAGACAACACAACCATTGGTATTGACATCTTTGCGATCGGCTCTGCTGTTGGGGGTATTAAAAAGACACACGATCTAAGCAAACGTGCGTGTGATATGTTGCACATTTATTTCTAATTCAGCTAGTGGACGCAAGTGGAAACAAAACTTGAATTGAATTTATACAAAAGAGGATCCTGGATTTGTTTATTACGGTGCGCGTATGGTGCTGCACCTGTCCGTCCAGAATCTGGTGGCTTGTTGGTTTGGAGTAGTTATCATGACACCGA
Source organism: Anopheles gambiae (assembly GCF_943734735.2). Classification (NCBI taxonomy): domain Eukaryota; kingdom Metazoa; phylum Arthropoda; class Insecta; order Diptera; family Culicidae; genus Anopheles; species Anopheles gambiae. The sequence goes on along the minus strand of NC_064601.1, from coordinate 68,777,133 downwards.
TTGACCGGCAATGCCTTGGAATGGGCTCGGATCGGTAGGTTCATGTTTTGGTCGAGTGCATTCCGTGCATTTGTCACAGACAAGGCGCGACAAATGCACAGAATACACTTGACCAAAGGACATGAACCTACCGATCCGAACCCATTCCAAGGCATTGCTGGTCAATTGGCGTCACGATACCGAAAAGCCAACAAGCCGCCCGATTCTGGACGGACTGGTGCAGCACCATACGCGCACTGTAATAAACAAATCCAGAATCCTCTTTTGTATGGATTCAATTCAAAATGTTGTTTCCACTTGCGTCCGCTAGCTGAATTAGAAATAAATGTGCAACATATCACACGCACGTTTGCTTTGATCGTGTGTCTTTTTAATACCCCCAACGTTGTGTTGTCTCTCAAGTAGCGAGATCGAAAATGCATGGACTTTGTAGCCGCAGCGGATGAAAATGTACGCATCAGAATCAAATAGTTTTGGAGTTTCCAAACGCATGCACACACACAAACACGCGCGCGCATACTCACACACACACACACACACACACACACACACACACACACACACACACACACACACACACACACACACACACAAACACGCACGCACACGCACGTACACGCACACATGCACGTACGCGTGAACGCGGGCACGCACCCACGAAAGCGCGAACGCAAGCACGAACCCCCCCCCCCCCCCCCCACCAGACCACCACCCCCCCCCCCCCCCCCCCACCCAACAACCTCCCACGAGCGAGTACGGCTACCTTATCGATAGAACGGCTGGTTCAGCTTTCTTGTAGCGCATCCTCATCCAAAGCGCCGGGGGGATTTCAAAATATTGGCGCCCAGTTTTTCATCCGCTTCTTCTCCTTCCCTCACCCTGCCATGCCATTCTTGCGCTTTCCCCCGTGCCTTCCGCCGACCGCTGATTGGTTGTTGTGGTGTATGCGTTGATACTCATATGTGCATTGCGGTTGTGTGTTGTTATTGGTGGGTGTTTTTTTTTTTTTTTTTATTCAGGAGTAACGGTCCAAAAAGGCCGTATTGCTTAAGAGTAGAAAATACAAATGTAATTCATGGCGCTACAATCCATATTGGCAGGGAGACATTTCCTTCTCTGAGCCATGGAAGGGCACCTTATCCCGGGTGTACTCGGACGGTTTGGTTTTAATCAATCCAGTCCATGATTTTGCGGTCCTATAAGCGTGGCGAAGGTCTACATCATTCGGGTTTCGAGGTTGTCTATTCCAGTTCAGTGTTCCAAATGGCATTGCGGGGGTCTGTATCGTGTGGATTCCAGGCATTTCGTCGGATCCATCCATCAAAAGCGGTCCGAGTATATTCCCATTTAGTGGCTCAAATGACATTGTGAGGGTCTGTATCGTTGTAGTCCTTTCCTTCAGTGGTCCGAGTGACATGGCGGGGGTCTGTATCGTTCCAGTTATCTAGTAAATCCTTGCAAGAACATCGTTCGAGCAAGGATCTTCTGTCTGCCGTCAATGCCGATTACTCAGCCATACACATTGCACTCATTCATTCTTACATTCATGCATACATTCATCCATCACAAACATACAAGCGATGTACAACATGTAACACATAGACAAACAAGAGGAAATAACATAGGATGCAAGATTGCTGTTGCCAACAATGTTGGTTGGTTCACAGACATTTTGCTTAAGGAAAGTCACACAGTTAAGCCGTTCTCTCTACAGAAATCGAATATGGCCTTCAGGAATTCCCAGTCCGATGCCGCTAATATATCCCGAATCGGAATATCAGTACATTTTCCCAGTCTTTCGACCGCGTCCACCAAGGCAGGTCGAGCAGACTCGTATTCCACGCAGGACCACAAAAGATGATCCATGTCGTGGAATCCAAGCCCGCAGCCACATACCTTGGAGTCGACCAGTCCTATACGCTGGAGATGTGCACCCAATGCGAAATGATTAGACCTAAGTCTAGACATCATTCGAATGAACGCACGATCGCCAGGGGTGTTATGGAACCAAGGCTTCAAGCTTACACGAGGAGTGATTGTATACAGAAACCTTCCGAGTTCATCCGAGTCCCACAGATTTTGCCAACGTGCCATGCAAAACGCCTGTGGGGCCCGCAAGAACTCATGAGGAAGGATAGGCCTATCAAAGAAAGACCCTTCTGCAGCTCCCCTTTTGGCCAAATGGTCTGCCTGTTCATTTCCTGGTATACCACAATGAGCAGGTAACCATACTAACGATATGCGAAACGACTTTTCAAACAGTGAGCTTAAAACCTTTACAATTTCTTTCACAAAATGGTCTGGGCTCTTAACAGCCTTTACGGATTTTAATGCTTCAATAGCGCTTAAGCCGTCTGAAAAAATTACATATTGATCCGCTGGGCATGCACTTATCAATAATAAGGCATAAAAGATTGCGGCGAGCTCCGCTACATATACTGAGCATGGTTGGCGTAATTTAAAGAATGCTTCGGAGCACGTGTTGTATACACCAAATCCAATGCCCTGCTCTGATGAGGATCCGTCAGTATAAAAATGGTTACTGTTAGCATGGCCATGTTTCTCCACAAATTTGCTGGGAATTGTCATCCGGCGAAGGTTATCGGGGATACCTTTAATTTCCTCTTTCAATGAGGTATCTACACTTAAAATGGAACTGCAGGACTCTGGTAAGCTGGCACTAGTTATACTTTGAGAAGTACTAGGGTGCACCTGTAAGGAAACAAAATCATGATAGACCTTCATGATTTTGCATTTAGAACCTATCTCTTGCAGTGTTTCAAAGTTCTCGATTATCAAGGGATTTGATACTGTAGAGCGGACGAAAAGGCGAAGCGATAGTAGCTCAAAACGTAGCTTTAGCGGCATCACTCCGGACATCACTTCGAGTGACATGTTATGAGTCGACTTCATGCTACCTAGCGCGATTCTAAGACAGCGATACTGAATCCTCTCAAGTCGGATTAAATGCGACTTGGCTGCCCAGTGGAAGCATATGCAACCATACTCCAAGACGGATAGTATCGTAGTCTTATATAGGTTAAGGACGTCTTTGGGGTGTGCACCCCACCAGAGTCCGGTAATCGTTCTGAGAAAATTGATTCTTCTTGTACACTTCTGTACCAGATAGTCAATATGTGTCCTCCATACATTTTTGCTATCAAACCAAACCCCTAGGTATCGAAAAGATCTGGCAATGGATATCTTTTTACCATATAAAAAGATATCGACCTTTGGGTCAACCAAATTCAAGCGTCTATTACTCTCAGTGTTGTAAAAGAAAGAGAATATCAGCATTTCCGTTTTCTCTGGAGAAAACTCGATACCTAGGTTTGTGGCCCACACTTCTAAATTGTTGAGTGTGGTTTGCAAAGGACTTTGAAGGTCGGCGATGTTGTTGCTGGCGACTGATACAACACCGTCGTCCGCCAATTGCCTAAGGCTACAGCCGGGTGCAAGGCAAGTATCTATATCGTTGACATAAAAATTGTACAACAAGGGGCTCAAACAGGACCCTTGTGGTAGTCCATAGTAACTGACTCTCCGAATTTTCATGAAGCCATTGTCGAAATTCATTGCCTTTTCTGAAAGGAGGTTGAATAAGACGTTATTCAGTCTTGGGGTTAAGCCCGCAGATTCTAACTTTTGACACAGAACATTGACTGATACTGAGTCAAAAGCCCCCTTGATGTCAAGAAATGCAGATGCCATCATTTCTTTACGAGAATGAGCCATCTCGATTTCGGACACAAGCAGCGCCAAGCAATCGTTGGTACCCTTGCCTTTGCGAAAGCCAAATTGGGTACTTGACAAGAGGCCTTTGGATTCAAGCCAATTGTCCAGTCTAAAAAGAATCATTTTCTCAAATAATTTTCGCAGACAAGATAACATTGCTATCGGTCGATATGAGTTATATTCTGATGCCGGTTTACCAGGTTTCAAAAGGGTGACTACTTTCACTTCTCTCCACTCCAACGGGACGGTGTTAAGCTCCAACATAATGTTGAATAATCTCAACAGCCGTTTCCTCGCCAGATCTGGCAGATTATGGAGCAATTTGTTTGACCTTGAGACGCTGTGGGATTCAAAGTGTTGCTGGATTGGGATTCAAAGTGTTATCGGTGTATTGATGGTTTATTTTATTTCGTGCCGCTGCTGATGAGACCATTCGATGCCGCTGCCAGTTGAGGGTGAAGAAGCCTATTTAAAACAAGCGTAGGAGAACGTCTAACACTAATCTAATATTTTTTAATTTGAACATGTTTCATGCTTCAACGACCTTCTAAGCATCATGAAGCACAGTGTATAGTGACTAAAAAATATATTTTTTTAATGTGCCGAAATCTGTCTCGCGTTTTCGGGTCTCGTCACACACACGCACACACACAGCGCGGGGAAAGTGACGATCCCCCACCCCGCCCGGCACTAGGGATGAGGATGCTACAAGAAAGCTGAACCAACCAACCGGTAGCCGTAATCGATCATGCGTGGAGGGGGGGGGGGGGGGGCGGGGGGGGGAATGCGTTTTTGCGCGACTTCGGGGGTGCATGCTCGCGAGCGCGCTTTCGTGGGTGCGTGCTGGCGTGCGCGCTTTCATGCTCGCGGGCGCGCGTACGTGCGTGTGTGTGTGCGTGTGTGCGTGCTGGCGTGCGCGTGTGTTTGTGTGTGTGTGTGTGTGTGTGTGTGTGTGTGTGTGTGTGTGTGTGTGTATGCGAGTTTGCGCGCGCGTGTTTGTGTGTGAGTTTGCGCGCGCGTGTTTGTGTGTTTGTGTGTGTGCGTGCGTTTGGAAACCCCAAAACTATTTTATTCTGATGCGTACATTTTCATCCGCTGCGGCTACAAAGTCCATCCATTTTCGATCTCGCTACCTGAGAGACAACACAACCATTGGTATTGACATCTTTGCGATCGGCTCTGCTGTTGGGGGTATTAAAAAGACACACGATCTAAGCAAACGTGCGTGTGATATGTTGCACATTTATTTCTAATTCAGCTAGTGGACGCAAGTGGAAACAAAACTTGAATTGAATTTATACAAAAGAGGATCCTGGATTTGTTTATTACGGTGCGCGTATGGTGCTGCACCTGTCCGTCCAGAATCTGGTGGCTTGTTGGTTTGGAGTAGTTATCATGACACCGATTGACCGGCAATGCCTTGGAATGGGCTCGGATCGGTAGGTTCATGTTTTGGTCGAGTGCATTCCGTGCATTTGTCACAGACAAGGCGCGACAAATGCACAGAATACACTTGACCAAAGGACATGAACCTACCGATCCGAACCCATTCCAAGGCATTGCTGGTCAATTGGCGTCACGATACCGAAAAGCCAACAAGCCGCCCGATTCTGGACGGACTGGTGCAGCACCATACGCGCACTGTAATAAACAAATCCAGAATCCTCTTTTGTATGGATTCAATTCAAAATGTTGTTTCCACTTGCGTCCGCTAGCTGAATTAGAAATAAATGTGCAACATATCACACGCACGTTTGCTTTGATCGTGTGTCTTTTTAATACCCCCAACGTTGTGTTGTCTCTCAAGTAGCGAGATCGAAAATGCATGGACTTTGTAGCCGCAGCGGATGAAAATGTACGCATCAGAATCAAATAGTTTTGGAGTTTCCAAACGCATGCACACACACAAACACGCGCGCGCATACTCACACACACACACACACACACACACACACACACACACACACACACACACACACACACACACACACACACACACACACAAACACGCACGCACACGCACGTACACGCACACATGCACGTACGCGTGAACGCGGGCACGCACCCACGAAAGCGCGAACGCAAGCACGAACCCCCCCCCCCCCCCCCCACCCCCCCACCCCCCCCCCCCCCCCCCCACCCAACAACCTCCGCACGAGCGAGTACGGCTACCTTATCGATAGAACGGCTGGTTCAGCTTTCTTGTAGCGCATCCTCATCCAAAGCGCCGGGGGGATTTCAAAATATTGGCGCCCAGTTTTTCATCCGCTTCTTCTCCTTCCCTCACCCTGCCATGCCATTCTTGCGCTTTCCCCCGTGCCTTCCGCCGACCGCTGATTGGTTGTTGTGGTGTATGCGTTGATACTCATATGTGCATTGCGGTTGTGTGTTGTTATTGGTGGGTGTTTTTTTTTTTTTTTTTTATTCAGGAGTAACGGTCCAAAAAGGCCGTATTGCTTAAGAGTAGAAAATACAAATGTAATTCATGGCGCTACAATCCATATTGGCAGGGAGACATTTCCTTCTCTGAGCCATGGAAGGGCACCTTATCCCGGGTGTACTCGGACGGTTTGGTTTTAATCAATCCAGTCCATGATTTTGCGGTCCTATAAGCGTGGCGAAGGTCTACATCATTCGGGTTTCGAGGTTGTCTATTCCAGTTCAGTGTTCCAAATGGCATTGCGGGGGTCTGTATCGTGTGGATTCCAGGCATTTCGTCGGATCCATCCATCAAAAGCGGTCCGAGTATATTCCCATTTAGTGGCTCAAATGACATTGTGAGGGTCTGTATCGTTGTAGTCCTTTCCTTCAGTGGTCCGAGTGACATGGCGGGGGTCTGTATCGTTCCAGTTATCTAGTAAATCCTTGCAAGAACATCGTTCGAGCAAGGATCTTCTGTCTGCCGTCAATGCCGATTACTCAGCCATACACATTGCACTCATTCATTCTTACATTCATGCATACATTCATCCATCACAAACATACAAGCGATGTACAACATGTAACACATAGACAAACAAGAGGAAATAACATAGGATGCAAGATTGCTGTTGCCAACAATGTTGGTTGGTTCACAGACATTTTGCTTAAGGAAAGTCACACAGTTAAGCCGTTCTCTCTACAGAAATCGAATATGGCCTTCAGGAATTCCCAGTCCGATGCCGCTAATATATCCCGAATCGGAATATCAGTACATTTTCCCAGTCTTTCGACCGCGTCCACCAAGGCAGGTCGAGCAGACTCGTATTCCACGCAGGACCACAAAAGATGATCCATGTCGTGGAATCCAAGCCCGCAGCCACATACCTTGGAGTCGACCAGTCCTATACGCTGGAGATGTGCACCCAATGCGAAATGATTAGACCTAAGTCTAGACATCATTCGAATGAACGCACGATCGCCAGGGGTGTTATGGAACCAAGGCTTCAAGCTTACACGAGGAGTGATTGTATACAGAAACCTTCCGAGTTCATCCGAGTCCCACAGATTTTGCCAACGTGCCATGCAAAACGCCTGTGGGGCCCGCAAGAACTCATGAGGAAGGATAGGCCTATCAAAGAAAGACCCTTCTGCAGCTCCCCTTTTGGCCAAATGGTCTGCCTGTTCATTTCCTGGTATACCACAATGAGCAGGTAACCATACTAACGATATGCGAAACGACTTTTCAAACAGTGAGCTTAAAACCTTTACAATTTCTTTCACAAAATGGTCTGGGCTCTTAACAGCCTTTACGGATTTTAATGCTTCAATAGCGCTTAAGCCGTCTGAAAAAATTACATATTGATCCGCTGGGCATGCACTTATCAATAATAAGGCATAAAAGATTGCGGCGAGCTCCGCTACATATACTGAGCATGGTTGGCGTAATTTAAAGAATGCTTCGGAGCACGTGTTGTATACACCAAATCCAATGCCCTGCTCTGATGAGGATCCGTCAGTATAAAAATGGTTACTGTTAGCATGGCCATGTTTCTCCACAAATTTGCTGGGAATTGTCATCCGGCGAAGGTTATCGGGGATACCTTTAATTTCCTCTTTCAATGAGGTATCTACACTTAAAATGGAACTGCAGGACTCTGGTAAGCTGGCACTAGTTATACTTTGAGAAGTACTAGGGTGCACCTGTAAGGAAACAAAATCATGATAGACCTTCATGATTTTGCATTTAGAACCTATCTCTTGCAGTGTTTCAAAGTTCTCGATTATCAAGGGATTTGATACTGTAGAGCGGACGAAAAGGCGAAGCGATAGTAGCTCAAAACGTAGCTTTAGCGGCATCACTCCGGACATCACTTCGAGTGACATGTTATGAGTCGACTTCATGCTACCTAGCGCGATTCTAAGACAGCGATACTGAATCCTCTCAAGTCGGATTAAATGCGACTTGGCTGCCCAGTGGAAGCATATGCAACCATACTCCAAGACGGATAGTATCGTAGTCTTATATAGGTTAAGGACGTCTTTGGGGTGTGCACCCCACCAGAGTCCGGTAATCGTTCTGAGAAAATTGATTCTTCTTGTACACTTCTGTACCAGATAGTCAATATGTGTCCTCCATACATTTTTGCTATCAAACCAAACCCCTAGGTATCGAAAAGATCTGGCAATGGATATCTTTTTACCATATAAAAAGATATCGACCTTTGGGTCAACCAAATTCAAGCGTCTATTACTCTCAGTGTTGTAAAAGAAAGAGAATATCAGCATTTCCGTTTTCTCTGGAGAAAACTCGATACCTAGGTTTGTGGCCCACACTTCTAAATTGTTGAGTGTGGTTTGCAAAGGACTTTGAAGGTCGGCGATGTTGTTGCTGGCGACTGATACAACACCGTCGTCCGCCAATTGCCTAAGGCTACAGCCGGGTGCAAGGCAAGTATCTATATCGTTGACATAAAAATTGTACAACAAGGGGCTCAAACAGGACCCTTGTGGTAGTCCATAGTAACTGACTCTCCGAATTTTCATGAAGCCATTGTCGAAATTCATTGCCTTTTCTGAAAGGAGGTTGAATAAGACGTTATTCAGTCTTGGGGTTAAGCCCGCAGATTCTAACTTTTGACACAGAACATTGACTGATACTGAGTCAAAAGCCCCCTTGATGTCAAGAAATGCAGATGCCATCATTTCTTTACGAGAATGAGCCATCTCGATTTCGGACACAAGCAGCGCCAAGCAATCGTTGGTACCCTTGCCTTTGCGAAAGCCAAATTGGGTACTTGACAAGAGGCCTTTGGATTCAAGCCAATTGTCCAGTCTAAAAAGAATCATTTTCTCAAATAATTTTCGCAGACAAGATAACATTGCTATCGGTCGATATGAGTTATATTCTGATGCCGGTTTACCAGGTTTCAAAAGGGTGACTACTTTCACTTCTCTCCACTCCAACGGGACGGTGTTAAGCTCCAACATAATGTTGAATAATCTCAACAGCCGTTTCCTCGCCAGATCTGGCCAGATCTCATCTGGCTGATGAGACCATTCGATGCCGCTGCCAGTTGAGGGTGAAGAAGCCTATTTAAAACAAGCGTAGGAGAACGTCTAACACTAATCTAATATTTTTTAATTTGAACATGTTTCATGCTTCAACGACCTTCTAAGCATCATGAAGCACAGTGTATAGTGACTAAAAAATATATTTTTTTAATGTGCCGAAATCTGTCTCGCGTTTTCGGGTCTCGTCACACACACGCACACACACAGCGCGGGGAAAGTGACGATCCCCCACCCCGCCCGGCACTAGGGATGAGGATGCTACAAGAAAGCTGAACCAACCAACCGGTAGCCGTAATCGATCATGCGTGGAGGGGGGGGGGCGGTGGGGGGAATGCGTTTTTGCGCGACTTCGGGGGTGCATGCTCGCGAGCGCGCTTTCGTGGGTGCGTGCTGGCGTGCGCGCTTTCATGCTCGCGGGCGCGCGTACGTGCGTGTGTGTGTGCGTGTGTGCGTGCTGGCGTGCGCGTGTGTTTGTGTGTGTGTGTGTGTGTGTGTGTGTGTGTGTGTGTGTGTGTGTGTGTATGCGAGTTTGCGCGCGCGTGTTTGTGTGTGAGTTTGCGCGCGCGTGTTTGTGTGTTTGTGTGTGTGCGTGCGTTTGGAAACCCCAAAACTATTTTATTCTGATGCGTACATTTTCATCCGCTGCGGCTACAAAGTCCATCCATTTTCGATCTCGCTACCTGAGAGACAACACAACCATTGGTATTGACATCTTTGCGATCGGCTCTGCTGTTGGGGGTATTAAAAAGACACACGATCTAAGCAAACGTGCGTGTGATATGTTGCACATTTATTTCTAATTCAGCTAGTGGACGCAAGTGGAAACAAAACTTGAATTGAATTTATACAAAAGAGGATCCTGGATTTGTTTATTACGGTGCGCGTATGGTGCTGCACCTGTCCGTCCAGAATCTGGTGGCTTGTTGGTTTGGAGTAGTTATCATGACACCGATTGACCGGCAATGCCTTGGAATGGGCTCGGATCGGTAGGTTCATGTTTTGGTCGAGTGCATTCCGTGCATTTGTCGCCCCACAGCGGTAGACCCGGCAGCACCAAAGTCAAAACAAAAACCATCCCCGAGTGTGGACTGCTATGCTAAGTTCTTCTTCTTATTATTATTATTATTATTGGCGTAATGGCCTACGCGATCATGCCGGTCTTTTCAGGACTTGAGTACCACGTAGCCGGATAGTCAGCCCTTCCTACGGCGGACGGTTCATACGCGATTAGAACCCACGACGGGCATGCAGATGTCTGGAATGATGGCGGTGCCGCGGGCCCGCTCCTATCCAGTGTGCAACTTGCATACTGCCACACTGTCTCCTGTCCGGTGCATACGCTGCAGGCAGGGGGAAGGATGCACCTCCACGATAAAAAAAACACCGTCATGAACCAGCGGTGGACCTAACGGTAGGCGGACTAGGCGGTCGCCGAAGATTTCTAGTCTGTAGTATGCCATATGTCTACAAGTGGACAGATTATTAGCGACAAGGGCCCCCGGAAAGATGGTCGTTAGGGCTCCGTGGCTGGAGAACCATTTGCACCTCCCCTCCCCCCATGGCGACAACAATTTTAGGGCCTGTGACCGATGATCGTAGGGTTCCCATGGCCACCCCCCCCCCCCATCCGCCGGCTTTTTAAGTATACCGTTCAATCTTCCAACAGCTGTGTGTCAGTACCCCCTCCTCAGGGGCCTCAATTCGTCTTTCCGCCTGTCATGAACACCTTCCTTTCTTTGACCGATGGATCATAACATTCCGGAAGAAATTACATTTGGCGACAGTTTTGCATACACACGCACACTCACAACCATGCGCAGGATGCTTAGCATATCTATGTAATCCACAACAGACGAAAGCAAAAGCTTAGTGTTAGAAACGTGTTAGAGCGAATTAGGGTTCTGCGCATTGCACAGCAAACTCTCCATCGTGCGCTAGCGATTCCGTAGTCATTTTTACATTGCATCGATTAAACTCATTGCGCTTTTTTGGTTTGATTTGTAAAAATGCAACTTCATCGCCGCAATGTGTATAAACGGTTTTTTAAGCGCCACAGCAACTTATGAGCATTGTCCACACGCGAGAAAGAGATAGCGCTATGGAGGGAAAAAGCACGGACGACGGCTGACAGCGATTGGCCGTCTGACGCAAGGTGTGTTTATTAAGGAGGTGAATTGTTAGCGCGTTTTCCGGGCGCCATCATTGAGTATTATTATGTCAAATCGCATACAATTTTCTATACCCCCCTCCAGCCCTCCCCGATTTTAATACCGGAGCCCCCAGTATTGTTATGTCAAGTCGTGAAATGTCAATTTGCTCTGAAGCACTTCACCTCCTAATATCCATACACCTTGGTCTGACGCACCAACACATCCAAACCTTCGACAGCGCGCTCAGGCGAGGGGTACGAGGCGGAGCCAGGGACGGGTAGCTCGACGAGCTGCTCGACAAATTTGCCGTTGGAGGGAAAAAGATGGCATGATAAAATTCTCAGAACGCCATAACGCCTTCCGTCGCTTTGCGCAGCGGGATTGTTTGGCAAAATGCTTCGGTCAGCCGCCGCCAGATGCGATATTGAAAATCGAAATTTCACTACGAAGTACGATCAATGTAGCCCGGCCTTAAAACAGTAAAAACACAGTATTTCGGATTCCTTTTTCACAGGAGAACTAAGTATCATGAAATTTATTTCCAACGAATCAAAACAGTTTATTTGCTTAAAAAAATTCATTGAATAATAGAAATTTAACAAGAATTCAACTTTTATGAAAAAAACACCGCTTTTCTTAAATTTTTGATGAGACATAAAGTATAAAGGCCGGGCTACATTGATCGTACTCCGTAGTGTGTTTTGGGTCGAGGAGGCTATAATTTTACCCAATGTAGGATAGATATTGGAAGATGCGGAGAAATGTTACCCAGCGCTTTGTATGAATGACGATTTGTCCAACAACAACAATTAACAGCCTACTTTGTTGCAATTTATGGACGTTTATCAACATTTCAATCGGCATTCAAGTAGCCTGGTCGAAACTTGATGAGACACCAAGTATGAATAATTTTGACACGTAAATTATACCGACATCTAGCTTGCGGTGGTCGTCGCCAGATGCGCTAGTGAAAAAAAATTACACTAGCGAGTACGGATGATGTCCCCCGGCCTTAATACAAATAATGGCAAGATAAGGGCAGTTTCAATTGTGCTTGTACACCAAAGGGTAGTCTATCATGAGCTACTTTTGCTAGCTAGCAGTTTCTGCTAGTAAGCTAGCAAGGACTCTAGACATATATACTATTAACAAGTTTGTATGTAAAATCAGATTTTTGAAAAATTCACTAACAATCTCATGGCATGCCGAACAAAATTTCGTTGCATAGAATCATAGAAAATCATTGCATGATTTTTATTTGCATAGGAAAACGTGCGAACTAAAAAGTACATATTCAATAGTTTACAGGGAATCGAAGTTCAACCAGTGAGTTCGGACTGTACATACAACTTGGTGTGGAGTTATTGTTTCATCGTCTCGGGATGGCTCTATTGTTTGTTTGTGAATTAGCTGTATTTGGAGGCGTGTCAATCCTAAACATTTGAGTTGTTTAAAAGACGGCAAATGTAAGGATTAAAAAGAGAGCAGAAAAATTTTACTCTCAAATCTTAGTGATCCATACTAAAATGCATTGCAATGGCTTCTTTGCTTAATAGCTTCATGGTAATCACACCGGTGTTTCTTTCTTATGAAATCTACCTCGTAGGCTGGAGACGATCCAACTATTCACGTACCAATTAGTGAACACAAGATCTATTAAGGAGAACAGGTCGATGCAGAGGCCGTTGCTAGGTTGCCATTTTTAGCTTGCGTTTGACAGTTTCATGAAAAAGTGTTTACAAACAAATAGGCAACAGTTGCAAGCCGTATTAACGACTTCTTAGCACACGTTATTGTGTTTTCCGTTTTCTTCGCCCCAATAAAAATATACTTATACCTATGTGTATATTCGGGCACGATTTAGTGTATATTGTCATACTTCTTATATTTCATTCTTTTGTCACCATTTTTACTCATTTACGAAGTATCTTGTATTTTGGCAAAAGGATGCTAAACAGGCATTCGAGGAAGACATTCTCCTGCTGAAATTGCTTAAAAACATGTAATATTAATGGTTTTGTATTACATTGACCCAAATGACACATTACATTGACCCTGGTTTTATAGTTTGGTTAACTTACCTGTAACACACACACAATCACAAAAACACACCAATAAGAAGTAGAAAACAGTAGCACATTGTGAAAACTATACTCATTTACAATTTATAGAATGTATCACAATGAAAACTATACTGGCTCAACCAACAATCTCAATAGCACAAACACGTATGTGGGTACTATGATTGCCTAACGACGTTTGTAAACAATGTTCAATTTAACTGTCAAAATTTTCCCATCGCTTCTTGTCACTTTACTCTATGTGCTTCGACCTGTTCTCCTTAATAGATCTTGAGTGAACAATCCAACTAAATAAGATCCAACCTGTGAGTCTATAATGTATATATCAGGTGGGCTTATGGTGTTCTTCCTTACTAATACAATGGCACACGATTTGACAATTCGTTCTATGACAAAATCTAGTGTGCCTTGAAAATGAAATGGTGTCTCGCAGAAATGGATGACGGCCAGTTTTTGGATTGATATCAATATATGCAGGTCACCAGATACCAACAAAATCACTGTTTCGTAATATATGATGCAAAGGAAGTAAATTTTAATTCGTTTAGCCAGAAAACAAGGAGTAGTGTGCCAACCATACAAAACACGGTATTACGCTTAGGAAGAGTTGAAATCAATAGCTTGTGAATTGTAAAAATGTAGGTCAAACTTAGGAGTGAGTATTTTGTAAAATCATCAAAGCAACCAGATTGCCATTTAACTAACTATCAAACCGGGGTTTCTTTTTCTTTTTATTTTTAATCGAAAGAAAAAAAAAGAAGAAGCAATCAAAGGACAATTATCAATGCACTAGTACGTACCTGTGAAGCCAACCAATTGCTTAGTAAAACTTAACGGAAAGTCAAATTTTCAAATGAGGAATGGTATCATTGAACACATCTTGTCTTTCCATTTATTAATTTTTTATCAATAATGCACAAACCCATCCAATCCTCCCCTACCCCTCTCCCTCCCTCCTTCCCTACCAATGGGGATTACAAGTAAGGATGCATTTTGTATATTACCGGGGTCTACTCTTCGGAAGAGAGAAAGGAACGTCTCCCCCGCCTCTCGCTCGATGCTGTAAGCAAGGAAGGCCCCGCCTCGACATGGCTGGCGCACGCATCGCTCGCTCGCGTTGCCTGGCTTGCTCCTCCTCTCGCCTTTTTTGGAGACGCATCATCGTTGCGGATGGTGCGGCACGGCCATGTCGCTGCCTGGCGGGTGGCATAGAGAGTTGTGTTCTAGCCCGTCGCTGAACTCGCCATTGACGCAGCATGCGTAAGTGACGTTTATGCTGCATGCATTGTCGATAGCGCTGCGGCTGCGCTCGGGGATTGGCTGTGACGACCGGCCCCCGGGAGCCTCAAATGCCGGCGATGCAGCCGGACCTTTCACGCGCCAAGGTGCTCCACGCGTCCCCGCATTCTATGGATTGCTTGGTTGATTTCGGCTGCCCCTCGTTGTCGTGATACCCGAACACAATACCACAACATACCCGTCCTAAGTTCAAGCCCCATATGGTCCAGCTCAGGACTGGCTATCCCGCTATGGATAAATCAATTAGTAACGTCAACTCGCACGACTTAACAACATGCTCGTCTTCGGTTCAATCCTCGTATGGGCTGACTATCCGGCTGCCGGCATGAACGCGCAGGGCGTTACGCCAAGATGAAGAAAAACAGGAGATCCGCGCCCAAGAGTTGTTGAGGCAGGTAAAAAAACGTAGGTTGTTTTGTAAAATAAGAAATAGATAAATAAACCTTCTACGATCCTCCGCTCATAAGATTGATGTAGACAATACTTTTTATTTCATTTATGACAGAAATTTCTTTTGAAAGTGTGGCTGGAAGGAAGAACATTTACTTACAAAAAATGCATGTTGCTCCCTTCCTGTATGTCCTATCCGTCCCCCCTCCAGCTCGCTTCGCTCTCGTCCCCCATTGTTTAGAAAATCGCGGCGAAAGTGAGCTTATGCGGGTTGGGCATGGCTGTGAAATATTTCGCATTCAAACCCAACCCGCATAAGCTCACTTTCGCCGCGATTTACGACCAAGCGAAAATAAAAAATTTACCATTTGTATGGGGCGAACACACACACACTAATTATGGTGGCTGATTATGGATGGGACGATTATGGTTCTGACTTCTGTTTCGCTCTTGCTCACAGACGATGGTGTCCCGTCGCATTCTCACCATGTTATAGGCGCAAAGCTGTGGTTGTTGCTGCTCTTTCTCGCACGTGAGGGAGTTTTCTTTCTCCTTGTTATTCCCATGTGTGGCATTGGCTGGGAACGATCATCATCCTCCTGATCCGTTAGTTAGTAAAAGGTAAATTGTTAGCAGCAATAGCTGTGGCACACCCAATGCTGTACAAATTCGTGCACTTTATGTGCCACACTGTACGGAAAACGTTTTGTGACTAGCACAACAACACAATTTAGCAACACAGCCCTGGCTTTGGTCCTGAATTAAAAAGAACCTAAAGCACATGTATGATGTTGTGTGTAGATTTGGAACATTTTATACGGACGAGCAACAATTAAATGCCGCATATGGTATACCCTTTAAAACATACGGCAGAATGTATTTTAAACGTCATTCTGCTGCTCTATTCGACATGCACACAGACTCATTGAACGCATGCTGTGATTAAACCGTTTCCTACGAGGCCAGATGAGTTCGATTCTCATCAGGACCATTCCTCAGGTATGAAGAACTGACTATTCGATAACTTGGTTTTAGTAAGGTAAAGACAAAGCCGTTACAGCCCGGTCCACAGTATTGGTCGTTTCGTCAAAGAAGAAGAAAATTTGTACAGGAGGATGTGGCTTGAATTGCGGCGCTCAGCCTCGCCTCGTAAGGGAGGCACGATCACCTGTACAACAAAGAGATTAGAAAGATGGCAGGGAGCTGTGGGGTCTTATCGGCCACGGACTGCAATCGATCACGTGGCTCCACGGAGCGCTGGTATGTGGTCAGCGAGTGCAGTATGTAGTTCGCCAGCCACCATCCCATTCGCTGTCGGGACGTTGACGTGATCGGACGTGTTTTTTGCGCTCTGTGTTCGTTTGTGACCTTGACGATTAAAGTGTGTGGTGTGTTCTGCTCGCACCAACACATGTGTAAATGAGTAAGTGGCGAAGTGTGCCATATCATGCCGGCCCAGCAGTTCGAAAGAAAAGAGTGAAGCGTACGCCGGATTTACTTGCTGAAATGAGAAGAAGAAAACGCGAGGAGGCTCAACCGGAGTCATCGACCCCGGCTTCAAAGAAAAAAGGGGAAATAAAAATCTCGCCGGCGACAGCTGGCGACGTAGCTGTTAATGCAGCGATGGATGGTATTGATGTACCAAATACTGCGGAGGAAGAAAACCACCGCAAAGAAAAAATCCCGCCAATTGTAGTCTCGGGATTAAATGAGGAGGAATACGGTTCCCTTTGTGATGCCACTCAGTCAGGTGCCATTAAAGCCTCCTTTAGTTTCGCTTCTGGAAACACGTGTCGCATAAATGCGGCATCAAGAGATGACTATGATAAAGTCAAAAAGTTGCTTGAAAACTACACGAAAGAATTTTATTCTCATGAATTCAAGGCTGATAAGCCTTATCAGGTAGTCCTGAAAGGACTACGATTCGGCTCAACTGAGCAGGTTACCGTAATGTTACGTGGCGTGAAATTACAACCATCGCTTGTACGTGAAGTTAAAATTGGTGAGGGCCGGGGACTCTCATCAAAACTCTTTGTTGTCTCCTTTCCAAAAGGAGCAATCAGCCTAGAGGAGTTGCAAAAAATAACCCATATTAACTACACCATCGTTAAATGGGAGCGATTCCAACCGAAACACAGAGATGTGCTACAGTGTTTGAACTACCTAAACTTTGGACATGGTGCTAAGCACTGCGCAATGTCACCGCGATGTGCTAAGTGTGCAGGAAATCACCACTCAAAGCAGTGCACAAAAGAGATGGGAGATGTACATACGTGTGCAAACTGTATGGGGGACCATAGCCCCGATAATCGAAACTGCCCCTCGCGTAAGCAGTACCTGCAGAAGCGTTACTCAACACAAAATGCTCCAAGACGATTAGTCCCGGCGCCAATACCAACTAGATCATCGTAGGCGGAACCATTACCTTGGGTTGGACAGTACCCTAAAGATTCTGTCTGCACTTGCCATGGTTGTCCGCATGGCCATCAGCAACAGAACCAACAGCTTCAGCAGCAGCAGCTGCAACAGAAACAGCTGCAGAACTGCAGCAGCAGCAGCAGCAGCAGCAGCAGCAGCAGCAGCAGCAAAGCCTACAGTGCAAATATCAGATTGCATCTGCTAGTTGTTCGTATTCAATTCCACGAAAAACCCATCGGCAACCAGCCCAAGATAAGCTGGATCAGCTGCGATCCCGTCTTTCCGATGAGGAAGATGAAGAAATAAAATCACAGTTTGGTGACATTGTCCGCTTATGGGTGGAATTCAAGCGCTTATCAAAACAGTGCCCGCGTGATCAGATTCTAATGAAAATGGTCGAATTTATCACAGCCAACTTTTGAGATGATTAAGTGCGCAACGTGGAACGCTTGCTCCGTCCTTCCAAAAAGGCTGGAGTTGATTGACTTTCTGAATCATGAAAAAATCGACCTGCTTGCTGTGACTGAAACGCACCTAAAGCATAACAAATCATTTTTTTCTCGCTGAGCACACTGTAGTTCGACTGGACCGTCCTGATCAGCCAAAAGGGGGAGTTCTAATTGCTATCCGTCGAACTTTAGCGTTCAAAGTACTCCCCCTTCCTAACACCCATTATATTGAGGCTGTGGGAATCGAAATGCTCGGTGCTGAGGGCAACTTTCATTTTTATGCGGCTTATTGCCCGAGACAAGTAAGCGACACTAGTGGTACCAGCAGGCTGTTGAAACGCGATCTTCAACTGCTCACCCGGGACTCAAGAAGATACATTGTAGCTGGCGACCTGAATGCCCGTCACCAGGAGTGGGGAAACCTTCGCGCCAATAGGAATGAAATGATTCTGAAAGAACTCACACAAGCCAGCGCATGCTCAGTGTCATTTCCATTTCAGCCTTCGTTCCAGAATGGCAATTCCTACTCTACGATTGACATATTCATCTCGAATATAACAGATCGTCTTGACGTCTCTTCCACCATCACGGCTTTGTCATCTGATCACTTACCAGTGGTTATGAACATTGTTTGCCCGGGGACGCATGCCACTAGACAGCAGCGAAATTATCGAGAAGCAGACTGGTCACGATTTGAGCGGTATATAACGGATAACATCAGTTCGGCACCTCCTCTTCTGACCATCGAAGACATTAATAAAGCGATCATTAATGTCGAAAGCTGTATGAAGGAAGCAGTAGATCGTTTTGTTCCACTGATACAAAACGGCTTATTGCGTCAAAAAACTCGTTGAGACGGACATACCAAAGGACGAGGAACAGGACTTATTATTCTTTATACAGGCAAGTAGCTGAGATTGTTGACGCCAGAATGGTTGAAGTAAGAAATAGACAATTTTCAGATCGTTTAAAAACACTTCCTAAACACTCTCGGCCCTTTTGGCGTCTAACGAAGGTGCTCAAAGATAAGCGTCGACCGATACCAGTCCTAATTGATGGTGGAATCCCTGCCTTTACACCTAGGGAAAAAGCAGTGAAATTGTCAGTCAATTTTGCTCAGGCACATAGATTGAGCGAATCCATGACTAGCACATATGAGAGTAGGGTTGCTGACAGCATCAGTTCTCTTGTTACAGAACCTATTGAAGCGACAAATATTCAGCGTATCTCCAGCGGGGAACTCCTAGGAACCATTAAGTATCTTGTTGGCTACAAAGCACCAGGAGCGGATGGTATCTTTAATATTAGCCGGCATCGCGAATAAATGAACACATTTTAACAGTCGTTTAAAGTTCATTTTGGTTTAACCGAGTTCATTTGTTGTTCATTCCTGTTAAAATAAACGAACGTCAAAACAGTTAACGACTAGTCGTTAACGCACATAGGCAAACACAGGGGAAAAAATCGAGCAGTATAATAAACGACGGTTAATTTGTATCGCATACGCTCTTGACAGTCGTTAATTTTAACAGCGTGTGATAAGCTGTCGTTAAAATTAACAGATGAACAATTTTCTTGATTTTCTTACGTAGCATACAATTGAATTGAATAAATAAATTGTATGCATACTTTTGTGTTGTGTTTACTGATAAATAAAACATTTCCTAGCTTTTGTTTAATAATTGTACATATTTGTTACGGTTCTTAAGACGAATCACCTTGCACTGTTGCCTACTTACAAATTACATATATCCCGGAAAATAACCGAGCCTAGCTGGAAAAATATGTTTTTTCTTATTTTTTTATTTTTAAGTCCTAAGAAGTAATTATATCAAGTCACTTTCCTATTTCATCCAAGTAGATATCCAAGTGTTACTCTTCTACTTTTTATTTTTATTTTCTGACGAAACAACCATTGTTGCCTGTACCAATAATGGTACTTGGTTATCAGTCTTCTATTTGGCGTGATTTCCTCCGCGGACATGCAGGTCTAAAGATTTAGTACCACGCAGCCGGATAGTCAGTCGTAGCTACGGGGAGACCGGTCCATTGGGAGACCCAAGAGGGGCATGTTGTCAGTGGTCAGTACCAGGATAGTCAGTCCTATGTATGAAAAGTACGGCCCAAACGGGTCTTGAACTCATGACGGGCATATTATGTTGTTTAGTAGTGCATGTTGAACCCATTGGCGCAGCGTGTTTGGGTCGGGTCGGGGAAAAGTAGGTTCAAGACCCGATCCAATTCGCTGCTCCAATGGGTCAAAATCGCTTGTACTTTCTTGCATCTACTGATAATTTGGGTCTAAAATTGAAATATCGATTTTTTTTTCTTTGGCACAACAACCGCTGTCGGTCAAGGCCTGCATGTGCTCACTAGTGATGGGTAACCGGAATCGCACCCACGGCTCGGAATCGCTTCCGAGCATTGCTACTCCGGCTCCGATTCCGAATAATTTAAACCGTCGATTCCGCCCGGAGCCGTCGGAGCCGTTCGAAGCCGTCCGGAGCCGTCGGAGCCGTCCGGAGTCGCTAGTCGGCAGCTGGAGCCGTCGGAGTCGTCGGAGCCGTCCGGAGCCGTCGGAGCCGTCGTAGTTGTTGGAGCCGACGGAGCCGGTTGGAGTTTTTTTTTTCCTATATATATACGGAGTAAACAATTATGTTTGACTTTATTGTTGGAAAAAAAAAATACAAAAAAACTTCAGAGCAATAAACGAAGAAGACTCTTGTTTTATTCGTGAGCTGTTTTTTAAAATGAAATTATTGCTGATATCGGGAAATTAAAGCGCTTCAGAATACTTCCGACTACCACAACGACTCCGACGGCTCCAACGGGCTCCGTCGGCTTCGACGGCACCGATGGCCCCAACGGCTCCAACCGGCTCCGTCGGCTCCAACGACTACGACGGCTCCGACCGGCTCCGGACGGCTCCGTCGGCTCCGGACGGCTCCAGACGGTTCCAGACGGCTCCGAGGTCGGAGTTTTGCACATACCTTCCGGAACCGCTTCCAATTTTGGCGGAGTCATTCGGAAGCGATTCCGGATTTTTGTTGAATTTACCCATCACTAGTGCCCACTAGTGAAGTGAGCTTGGCTTTCAGTGACTTATTGTTACCATAGCAGGATAGTCAGTCCTACGTATGGGGACACGGTCTATTCGGGGCTTGAACCCATGATGGGCATGATCGAATTTTATACCGACTCCGAAAAACCGCACCCGCTTTACCCACGGGTTGGAATCGATTCTTATTGGCTCCTGACGGCTTCGAAATTGGACTGTGTTATATCTACTATCTGGTGCTGCTTCCAATTTTGGCGGAGTCATTTGGAAGAGATGGCTGTTTATTTTTGCGATTTTATCCATCCCTATCACGATCGAGTGTGAGAATCTCACGTGTTTTTGTTTGTTACAAAAATTCATCAGAATTTTTTGGACTGCAAGCCAGCCCCATTGTATAAATAAAAACCTAACCAGCAAATGAAACATGCCTTCTCGCTTTACAAACACACAATTAAATGAGTCAGAGCAAGAAAGCGGTTTGATTTTGCTCCCCGGGTATCATACTTATTGTTCGAAGAAATATTCTACGAATCGGTTCAATACGACAAAATATATTGTCAGCCCGTGCTACTGCTTGGTATCATTTATGCCAGTCAAAAACTGTCTGTCGCCAAGTCGGGAGTAAAATCATGAGTGGAACACCGAAAGACCAAAAGTAAGTGTTAAAATGTTTATAAATAGTCGTTTTAATTAAAAAACAACACGTTTACATCATAGGCGATCTTCAGTACAACGAGCGAGCAAAATTCAGCAGCAAAAGCTGTTAGAAATAATGGAGCAAAATCCAGAAGTGGCTAGAGGAACAGCAAAAAATAGTCAGACAAGTTTTTGGGACGATTTGGCGATACAATTAAACGCATTAGGACCACCTTCTAAGTCAGGCAAAGAATGGTTAAGAGTGAGTATATTTCTTCATAGTGGTTTTGAAAATATTCTGGTAATAATCTTTCTTTGCTGTAACCACATTTGTGTCGCAGGCTTGGATCGAAAAAAATACAACACTAAGAGGAAAATAACGGAAAATAAAAAACAGCAGAATATGACAGGAGGAGGAGTAGGAAATTTTCAAAAAATCGACGATTTAGACGAACGAGTGATGGCAATATCAAATTTAGACAAAAGTGTAGCTCCAGCTCCCGATTCGATTTGCATTGGAGTACCGGAAGAACTGCAGGAGGTAGAACCGTTTCCGTTACAACAGAAAGCAGGGACCTCTAGGTCTGTCGACAAGTGCTCCACGGATATATACGAACCAGCCAAGAAAAGAACAGCAATGGATATATCCTTCAACCAAGAAGATTCTTCAAGTGAATTGGAAGAACCCAAAACAATTCACAAAGAAACGGAAACGTCAAAAAATACAGCTCAAACAAAGACTAGCAAGAAAGGAGCACAAGCAACGAAGGACTTCACGCAAATAGTCATCGAGCAAAATGACAAAATTATTGAAAATCTGCAAGGCTTAAATGAATTGGCTAGGACATTCGTAACAGGTACATTACAGTTTCAACAAGAAATCCTAGCCCATTTAAAAAAAGAGAACTCAGATTCTTAAAAATTAAATAGGGGTGAACTGTAGGGGGAATCGTACTTCCGCGGTTGCACCAAATGATGAATGTGGATTGAACTTTACTTAATTGTTATGTAGATATAAATTTGAAGTGAAATAAATATATGGATTTCTTTATGGAATTTCAATATTGTTGTAGCTGACTTTTTTTCATCTTATTTTTTTCCATTTATATTTATACTATGCAGATATTCTTGATATAAAAAAAAAAAATTATTTCCCATAAACATTAGACACAAACATAACTTTAACTTTATGCCCGTCATGGGTCAAGCCTCGTATGGACCGTACTATCCTACTAGTGGTAATGAACAATTCAGTGATAGCTAAGCCCAATAGTGGTGATTATCTAACGATCATTTTCTGGCATGTTATTCATTATGCACAGATTGTGCAGGGCACAGCAGACGTTAATGATCCGCACGCATTTGGATGGAGAATATCGTAGCAGTCTTTCACCAAGGAGGCATCTGAACTTTCCTTTCAGAACACCAAATGCGTTTTCAATCACGGCACGAGCTTGTGCATGTCTCTGATTGAAATTTGCCTCAGGTGAATTAGGTGCAGCATTTCTGTAGGGCTTTATCAACCATGGCTTCGCAGGATAAGCAGAGTCACCTTAGAAGAAAAACAGTTCGAGTATGTTAGTCATAGTGTATTTCTAACACAAAATATAAAAAATGTATATACCCAACAATTTGAACATTTTATCTCCATCTCTCCATTTCCTTTCGAAAAACTTAAAAGCTGGGCTCATACTAAAAATGCATGAATCGTGATTCGAGCCACTGAACCTTGCATCGACGAATCGGATAAGTTTACGGTTGTCGCATATCTGAAAAAGCAGTACTTGTAATTCATATGTTAATATAATATGAGTAGCACTATACTTACCATCAACGCGTTTAAACTGTAGTACCCTTTTCTATTATAGTAAGGCACACGATCTCCGTTAGGGGCCAGAATTCTAATATGAGATCCATCGATGCACATTACAACACCAGGGATTCCAGATTTTTGGTAGAAGTAATTTCTGGCTTCTGTTTTTTCCACTTCAGACATTTGCAACGTTATATACTTGAGCAATTTTGTTTGCATTGCTCTCAAAGTCTCATGTAAGACTTCTGAAAAGGTTGATTGCGCCATAGGTATGGTAAAATCGTTACCAACACCTAGCTGGTATGACCCTTGAGCTAAAAATTTCAGCGTTGCAGCCAGCTTTTGCTTTGCTTTAAGCCCCCTATTGTGACGCGGTTTTAGTTCAGGAGCAATTAAATGTAAGATCTTTTTAAACAAACGTTTGTTGACGCGAAAGTTGCGAACAAATCTAAAATTAGAGAAGAAATACAACATAAAATGAGCTGTACACATCTTTAATAACATACACAATCACTTACGCTTTATCGGAAAGCATGAAAGGATCCAATTGTTTGCGCAATTTCCTGCGATACGCTGACAAATCTGCATCGCTTTCGTTGTTATCTCGAGCAAAAATCAATGGTAATATATTCATAGCAATGTATTTCTATTATAATTTGTTGTTCACTGTTGCAAATTATAACCACACTCATAGACGCTTTCCCAACCAAAACAAAACATACGTATTTGACAGTTCAAAAACTGCTCGACGTAAACGACCCGGTTAACATTTAACGACTGTTAACTCAATGCGTTCGCGATGCCAATGTCGAGCAGTTTTTAACGACTCTGGTTAATTTTTAACGACTGTTAATTTTAAACCATTTCTTTGGCGATACCGGCTATTATGTTGAAACACGTCGGACACAGCACTGTCGTGTTACTGACCGACGTGTTTAACAGGTGTCTGGAGCTAGGCTACTTTCCACACTTGTGGAAATATGCAAAAGTGGTTCCTGTTTTAAAACCTGGTAAGGACCCTAGCTTAGCATCAAGCTATCGTCCGATTTCACTCCTTGGTGCCTTAAGTAAGTTGTTCGAAAGAATAATTTACACTCGTATGATGGCTCATTGTGAATCGAACAATGTCATCAGTGAAGTTCAGTTCGGTTTTAGAAAACATCGGTCGGCAGCCCAGCAGCTTCAGCGCGTTTTGGACGATGTCGACTCTGCCAAAATGCGTGGAAAAACCACTGCCATGGCTCTTCTTGATGTGGAAAAGGCGTTTGATAACGTCTGGCACGATGGTCTTATACATAAGCTGAGGGTGCAGGGCTTTCCTGTGTACATTGTTAGGCTTGTACAAAGCTACCTAAGTGGACGGTCTTCGGCTGTCTACATTGGATCAGAGAAATCTGACCCATACGAAAACAATGCTGGTGTGCCGCAGGGGAGTATTCTGGGTCCCCTGTTGTACAACTGCTACACAGCTGACGTCCCTACATTGGGGGCAAACACGAGCCTGGCACTGTATGCAGACGACACAGCCATCCTGTACTCGGCAAAACCTCTGAGATTCATACGAGCAGGTCTCCAACGAGGGCTTGACAGTTATGTGAATTTCCTCAAAGAGTGGAAGATTGTGGTTAACAACACCAAAACCCAAGCATTAATTTTCCCATATAAGGTTGGAATGACAGCATCCAATATAATCGCTAAAGTGGGCAGTTTAAAAATGGAAAATAACATCATTCCATGGGCTTCAGAAGCTCGCTATCTAGGAGTCATTCTGGATAGGCGTCTAACTTTTAAAGCTCACGTAGGCTATATAAAAACCAAAACAGGCCATCTTTTTCGAATGCTCTACTCCCTCTTAAAAAATAATTCAGGTTTATCGATGGAAAACAGATTGGCCATTTCCGGTCAGATTGTTTTACCATCAATAACGTACGGTAGCATAGCTTGGGGAAGGTGCTCTCGAACAAATATGCAGACTATACAAGTCATACAAAACAGATTCCTGAAAACCATTATGGGACTGCCAAATAGATATCCCACCAGGGCCCTTCATAGCGAAACAGGTTTTGTTCCTATAAAAGATAAATTAAGTGAAATCATTGAGTGCTTAAAGCGCAAATGTCGAGACTCGGAAGTTGACATAATTAGGAATTTATTTAGCAGTTAGCAATACGATGAAAATACTAATGAATTAGATCAAAACAAAAATAGATTATAAGTTAGTTAAGTGCCTTGTAAATAATTTTCTCCTTTCCCATACAATTCGGTAATATTAACCGATAGAGAATTGATCTCAATTCACAAGGCTCAGAAGCCTTGTAATATATTGCGAAGTACTGCTTGTTCTTCTGTTCCAACGAACTATAACGATACATCTCATGTAACATGTACCTAGTGTAAGCGCCAAAACGGTAGGAAACCTAGCGAGGATTTAAAACATCTTGTCTTTCAACAAATTTATATGAATAAATCATAACATCTTTTTGTGCTTAAAAAAAAAAAAAAAAAAAAAACAGCCACCATCCCGTCCCGTGGGAGCAACGAGTTCGAGTCGGCCCAAATGATCCGGATCGTTTACGGATGGTTCCCACCCGGTAGGTCGACCCCCACCTAGTGGCGGATTAACAGGTGTAGAGGCCCTAAGCGGTCACACGAATATGTCGAGCGAGAAGTTATATGAGGAATGCAAAACCAGAGAAGGTTTGCGAATTAATGTTACTTTTGAGCGGGGGCCCCACACGGCCGCTTTATTTGCGTACTGGCAGTGGCGAATCTAACGGTAGGCGGACTAGGCGGTCACCTGGGGCCCCGCCGATTTAGGGGTCGCTAGTCTATAGTATGCCTATGGACAGAGTACTAGCGACAAGGGTCCCCGAAAGGATGGACGTTGGGGCTCCGAATCATTTGCCTCCCCCCCCCCCCCTATATCCCTACAGCAAACAGTGCCAATACGCCCCCCCCCCCCCCCCTTAGAACACCATTCACAGGGGGCATCAACTCGTCTTACCGCCTAGGGCCCCGATACCCTTTATCCGCCATTGTGTACTGGTTAATCCGGCCTACCCATACCTTGTATACTAAACTATGCTAGCCTTATTGAACAGCAACACGAATCAAAAAGGAAAGAAAAGGGAAGGAAGTAAGGAAATGGTGGGCAAACAAGAGCGGAAAGAGGAGCGGGAAGGGTGAAAGTCGCAGAGGTGAGATGAAAAGATGAAAGTGTGGGTTGTGTGCAGCAACGCGCATAGTTCCGGAGCGACGATGGGATCTAAACAATGGGGGACGAGAGCGAAGCGAGCTGGAGGGGGGACGGATAGGACATACAGGAAGGGAGCAACATGCATTTTTTGTAAGTAAATGTTCTTCCTTCCGGCCACACTTTGAAAAGAAATTTCTGTCAAAAATGAAATAAAAAGTATTGTCTACATCAATCTTATTAGCGGAGGATCGTAGAAGGTTTATTCACCTATTTCTTATTTTACAAAACAACCAACGTATTTTTACCTGCCTCAACAACTCTTGGGCGCGGATCTCCTGTTTTTCTTCATCTTGGCGTAACGCCCTGCGCGTTCATGCCGGCAGCCGGATAGTCAGCCCATACGAGAAATGAACCGAAGACGAGCATGTTGTTAAGTCGTGCGAGTTGACGTTACTAATTGTTTACCCATAGCGGGATAGCCAGTCCTGAGCTGGACCATACGGGGCTTGAACCTAGGACGGGTATGTTGTGGTATTGTGTTCGGGTATCACGACAACGAGGGGCAGCCGAAATCAACCAAGCAATCCATAGAATGCGGGGACGCGTGGAGCACCTTGGCGCGTGAAAGGTCCGGCTGCATCGCCGGCATTTGAGGCTCCCGGGGGCCGGTCGTCACAGCCAATCTCCGAGCGCAGCCGCAGCGCTATCGACAATGCATGCAACATAAACGTCACTTACGCATGCTGCGTCAATGGCGTGTTCAGCGACGGGCTAGAACACAACTCTCTATGCCACCCGCCAAGCAGCAACATGACCGCGCCGCACCATCCGCAACGATGATGCGTCTCCAAAAAAGGCGAGAGAAGGAGCAAGCCAGGCAACGCGAGCGAGCGATGCGTGCGCCAGCCATGTCGAGGCGGGGTCTTCCTTGCTTACAGCATCGAGCGAGAGGCGGGGGAGACGTTCCTTTCTCTCTTCCGAAGAGTAGACCCCGGTAATAAGGAAGAAGACAGTACAATATGCATTCTTACTTGTAATCCCCATTGGTAGGGAAGGAGGGAGGGAGAGGGGTAGGGGAGGATTGGATGGGTTTGTGCATTATTGATAAAAAATTAATAAATGGAAAGACAAGATGTGTTCAATGATACCATTCCTCATTTGAAAATTTGACTTTCCGTTAAGTTTTACTAAGCAATTGGTTGGCTTCACAGGTACGTACTAGTGCATTGATAATTGTCCTTTGATTGCTTCTTCTTTTTTTTTACTCAAGCGCAACTAACTGCACTAACAAACAATTTAAACCCCGTACGAAGCATTCATTCAATCGAACCAGCTAATAGCTCGAACGGTAAATCGATTCTTTCATCCACACGACAACTTGCGCGGTGATCAAATCCGGATTCGAACGACGGCTGCAGGCAACGCGCAATGTATCAGCAGCCAAAAAAAAACGGGAAGGAAAAAAACAATAACCCCAAGCCAAGCGCGCTCACTCAAGGTCAAGCATTCGCCAATAGCCGCTGGGAGAAAGAAGGGAATGAAGGAGGTGATGGGAAGCGACGTCACACAAAGCGACTGTGATCTGGTAGAAAGGATAAAGAAGACAGCGGACAAGCGTTATCACTCCCACCACTAGCAGCCTATGAACAGCTGGTGTGATCGCCACTACCGACAAGCAAAGGAGTAAGGGGGGGGAGGGCAAGATTCGTTTTTTGTAGCCATACATAAAATCTATTTTTTTGTGGCTGCTATTCGATACAACAACCCAAAATCAGCAAAACCACCCATAATTTTGCTGTTTTTCGCCGTGAAATCTATTTCAAAAAATTCGCTTCGTCGAGTAACCTCTTACAAGCGACGTAGCCCCGACGAGGGGTGGACGTTCACACGACTTATGCACGACGTCGAAAATTTTATAGCATTGCCGGATTTTGCGGGCTGGGAATTTGCAACAATTTTGAATGCGAAATATTTCAGTCCAAGATCAATCGAAAAAATAAAACAAGATCTGTCGCACACACAGAGCTGTGTGTTCTTGTATCTGTATCTCTGTCTGTATTTTGGGCAATGTATATTGATCTTTATCCGTACCCCCACATCATTCGCCATCATCTTCACTCACACCCTGCGCGTCATTCTTGATTACCCCCCCCCCCCCCTCCCGTGTGTGCCTGCTCCGTGTGTGCCTGCTGCCGCTGCCATATAGCAAGTGTAATAGTGATAGTGTGTATATGTATTCATAGACGGTGAGTACATATTTATTTTTTATTTTATTTTACACTGCGCGCGTCTGTCGAAATTCGATCGCTGGATTTGGTGGATCATCGATGGTTGATCCTCCCCGCCGCCAATTCGACCACCTCGTCGCGGTGGCATTGAGCTCGCATGATGCTAATATATTTGCATTTGTCAACCCTTTCAGATCATGAATCGAAATTTAGCCATCGATGGTGATGATGAGATGGATATCATCTACTTAGATCCAAGCATGTTGGAAAATGATCTG
Organism: Anopheles gambiae; assembly: GCF_943734735.2. Lineage (NCBI taxonomy): Eukaryota > Metazoa > Arthropoda > Insecta > Diptera > Culicidae > Anopheles > Anopheles gambiae. Next base: position 68,747,909 of record NC_064601.1, on the reverse strand, counting down.
CCGCCCCAGCACGCCCCATCAAACTTCAGGAGCACCAGCACGGCCACTGCCACCGATGCGCCAACCGCCACATCGAAGCGGTCTATCATACCGCACCGCGGCATGAAAAATTCCACAGTGCCCAAGCGCATGACGATGGAATCCGCAGGACACGTGTATAAGGCGGCAGCACAAAATATGCAACCGAAACGGTTTGATTCACCGTCGACATCTGCTGCCGCCGCTGTACCGGGGCCGTCGCGGATCCAAGGTAAATCTGCAGCGCCGTACACACAGCACCGCAACGCCCAGCCGCTGACTATCGCGTCGTCTGCAACGGCCGGCGCTGTACCGGGGCCGTCGCGGATCCAAGGTGCATCTGCAGAACCATCGTCGCCTGTCGGTCCAACGAACGTCGCAGAGGATGTCTGGGGCGCATTCACCACCTCTCCCTCCGTCGCTCCATCAGGGGTTTCTCATCATTCGAAGTGAATGATGTGCCGCAGCTTATTGCGGATTTGAAGGCGTACGTTGAGCGCAGGTTTGACGCGATTGACGCCGCCATCGAGTCCCTCGCCTCGGCTCTGCGGAATGAGGTGCCCATCCTCCGTCAAACCTCTGGCACAACAGAGGTGATGGTGCGCAATATTAAAGATGTGGTGTGCGCGGACCTCGTAGGGACCGCGCCACCAGTACCCGAGGACTTCACGCTGCAGCCCATCAATTCAGTGGAGGAACTGCACAGCATGGAGCGGAAGCTGGGAGAGGCGCAATACATGCGGGATGTATTGGCCTATTTACAGTCCCAGGTATTTGTGCCCCAGGTGGACAAGCGGCTGAAAATGGCACTAGGTATTATATTTTCGCCGCAGTTCTTGCGTACCGTTCGTTGGACCGACAGGCACAATAATACACCACTCAAAAGGTGTCATAAGCAGTGCTGCAAAATGTCACTATCAATGTCATAAAAAAATCTGACTGAAACAAAATGCATATCAGCGTCACGTACTCAATTGTGATAATCAGAGGTGATACTCAGAACGATTGGTGTGACTAATACATGCTCATGACATGTTTGCGACCATCGCTTGGTCAGTCACTATATCACGACTTTTTTTGCTGTGATCAGTTTTGCAAAATGTCACTGACATAGTCATGACAAATTCCGGCTGAAACAAAATCATCTCAGCGTCACGAGCTCTACTGCGAAGATCAGAGGAGAGCCTCAAACAATTGGTGCGACCATCGCATGCTTGGTGACATTGTGTGCAACCAACTCGTGTTCAATCACTTGGTCGCGACATTTTCAGTCGGTGATCATCGCGATGGTCACGGGAGATATGCGGTGCGTGCGAGTGGTTCCAAGAAACAAAATAAGCATGTTTTCTCGCTCTGTTTGACCCGACAGATAATCAAAACAGATAGAGGGTGAAAGCATGCTCATTTTGTTAATAGAGCCTACCCGCCAAGTATATTCCAAGAATGTCGCGATTATCGCCGACAACAATGTCGTGACCAAGTGAGTGATCAAAAGTTGGGTGCTAAACTAAATGTCACCAAGCATGTGATTGATTCTCCAACTGTTTGAGTATAGTCACTGATCATCTCAGTTGTGTACGTGATCTGATTTGAGCTTCGTTTCAGTCATGAGTGTTGATGATTGAAACAGTGGCATTTGGCAGCACTGTTCACAGCCAGAAAAAAATTATGATAATGCTTGCGTCGGCATTAAGCTAAGTCTGTCAGTCAGAGTATCGCGTTGGACTCAATAATTCACATGTCGTGTTCAGCATGTCATGACGCACTTTTATTGACTATCAGCAATGAGCATCAGGCTACCACGGATATGTTCATCGTGTTTGTTGGTGAAAATCTCGTGATACTCATGACATTTTGCAGCACTGGTAATAACATAATATCGCTATTTGCCAGAATAGGGACTACCCATCAATTGACGGTAACCCCAGGCTATGTGAAGAATTTTTTTATACGTACTTTAAGATATGTAGTGTAGTAGTGGGTAGGTTAGCTTTAGGTAGATGTAGATAAGCGTTAGGATGAAGTTGAATTTTGAGGAGTTTTTTTTTAGTTTAGTTAGGATAGCGTTAGATTTAGGGTAGTATTTAGTTTTGTTGAATTTTTTCTAGTTTAATTTGTTTGGTGTTAGTTATTTTAGTTAGTAAGTTAGTTAGTTAGTTAGTTAGTTAGTTAGTTTTATTTAGCGTAGTGTAAATATTTGTTGAATTTTTTGTATGAATTTCATATGATATGAAATCAATGAAAATTTTTAAAATGAATTATCTTTCCAACGAAAACCGACAATAGTTTATTTGATTTAAACACATCCGAAAAGCTTTTCTCATTATTTAGACCCCAGGTACGAGAAACGCATATTTTGTGTTTGCAGTTTCAATGGTTTTATTGCAGGTAAGCGTGGGGCAAAGGAACAAACATTTCAGTTTCCACTGCAGCTAGCTTACACAGCAACGTGCTGCTGGGAAAATGCTGCAGTGTGACGGTGTCCAAATCGTTTATACTGGCCGCATAAATGTTCAGGTCTGCTGAGGAGCAGGGTTCGGTGAAAGCGGACACTTGGTTTGAAAACGTGTACCCATGCACGGTCACGTTTGGTCCAGATTTTGCGACCGTGTCGTACATGACCACATCACCCTAGTTAGTCATGCACCATTGGTCGCGGAAGTTTTTCCGCAGCACGAAACCATGCCGGACAGTAGCAACTGTATCGCTACCAACCGGGCGCACCTATTGCTCTTCTCGACCTGCCGAACTGCATCCTGGCCTGGCATATTCCACTTGACATAGTTCTTGCAGGCGATTGGCCGCTTGAACCAAGCTGTTCCTCCCTGAATGCACCAGCTGCTTAATATCGTGCAACTTTGCTTCGTACTTTTCCGCAGATATGGTGCGCAGCTCGCCAAATCTGTGGACATCTTCGTATGCGTGAAGCAAATTATGCACGTTGCTGTTTAACAGCACTGGACTATCTTTAATATGTTTAATATGTTTATTGATTAATCCTTCGGGATCTTGAAGATCCTACACGAATGTACTTAAATTAGTGCTTATAGACTATGTAAGGTACATAAATCGATAGGGGAGAACAGGTGCACAAGAATAGAAAATGTATTTTGAAAATAAAATTATTACGTAAGTTGTGTCCTGAGTCTATCTCTAAAAACATTATGTGGTATGTTGAAATCAAATAAATCAAAGTTATTTATGAAAGTTTGACACATAGCTGACAAAGTATCAGACTGGTCAAAACGAGTTCTATAACGAGGGATGGATATGAATTGACGTGTACGTAGATTCACAAGGACTATAAATTGTTCCATAGTCTTTCACAAAACGATGCAACAGTGTATTGGCCAGTTCCCATTTCGCACGATGGTAGGAGGTGGATAGTAAGGTAACGGCGACGAACAGCAACATGAAGTGTTGATACGCCGCATAATTAATTCTGCCCTTCAGTACCACAAAACCGACGACAAGCAATAACATCTTGAACTCGGAAGCTTTCCAAAGTTTGACGTATTGCAGGTCGCGCAGTTTCCGTTGGAAATCTGAGGGCAGTTTCAATGAACGCAGGTGTGCCGACAATTCACGTTGCTGCCGTCGCGTCATCTTACAGCCCAGGTCACGGAACCCTTCCGTCCACAATATCAACAATTTGCACATGACACCCTTGTAAAAAAGGTGCATGACCTTGGCATCCACAATGTCACATATGATGTCACATTTGTGGAGCCTTACAAGGGGTGTCATGTAAATCTTATGGTCCGCATATTTGTCTGCACAAAACAGACCATGTAAGCGCGATTCGCAAGGCGCCCCATACGGAAAGTATACGCGATTGCCGTCCCTTTCCATGATGATGGTGCACTTCATACAGGCGCTGTATGCGTTGTGCGATTTAACACCTAAAAGAATATAATAAATAAATATATATAATTTGAATTGCACAACATTACTAACTACGATCACAACTCACCTTTGATGAATGCACGCGCCGGAGAATCTGATATGATACTTCACAGGTGCACAGTGTAATGCCGTTTGCCGATCCATATCCCAACACGCTGCCCTAAATATTCCTCGGCGTATAACGGTTTTGACTCGCCGCAAAAGATCGCAGCCGTCATCACCGTGGCATTAGGCAGGTTGTGGATGCCCATGAGGATGGGCCCGAATTGTGTCCGACTGCTTTTGTAAAGCGGAAGACCGTCCACAAAAAAGTCGACCTCAAAGCGCTCTACGGTAGGCTGCGTGAATCTGCAATGGAAAGAAAACATACACACCATGGGTGAGCATAATGCACAGTGTCTTATGCATCAATATAGTTGGTTTAGCCTACTTACCGAAAATAGGACCGAAGGCATGTTTATATGCCCTGGTACCATATCTCTCCACCTGAGATAGAGGTAATCGCGGACTGTGTGGATCTTGCCACGGGCGTGTTCAGGAACGTCCGTGCATCCCGTGGCAATTTCCTGCCCGGATCGTGCTGCTTTAAATGCCCCAGCAAGAGGTTTAAGGCACTGTGTGTTTGGCCGGTTTTCAGTGCCCACAGCCTCAACCCGTCCTCATAGGACAATGACCCGAACGGACTATCTGGCACCGATGTCTCGATGCCGGGATCGCTGTCGTCGGGAACACTGTCCCCACCGATGCTTTCAGCAACCACACTGTCGTCATCGCTGTCACTCTGCGGTTGGGGATTGTCGGCCAAAAAAATTGAACACCAAACTAATGAGCGAAACGCGAAACGGTCAAAATATAACGGTCTTGACTTACCGGCCACTTCCATTGGTTCCGTTCCGGCTTCATATCCTTAAAGTGAAGGGCCCGGTCCAGCGCCATTCCCTTGCAGGGCACTCGCTCGGTTAGCTGAAACATATTTAATAAAATGGCACAGGGTCCATTTTTAAACACTGACCTTCGACACTGCTCCCAGATTTCACATACCGGCATTGGATGATTCCGGCTGTTCTGCTAGCCAACGTTCCCACTCCAACTGCTGCAAACGGCGCTTACGGTTGCGGGCACTGGCGTGTTGCACCCTACCGCTATCAAAGTCCCGTTTTGAGGCCATTTTCACACCAAAATATTCGGAAATCAAAACTTGCAACTGGACAGCTGAGCACTCTTGAACGATTTGTTTATGTTTTTTTGCAAGAGTCGCAACTGCCATTGAAAACATTTTAAAGATAGAAAGAGACAGCCTTCGTTGAAAAGTGACAGCGCTACGGCTGACGGTTGTTTCGAACGTCCACGCAGCGAAATATTTCACAGCCATTGGCCAAGGGAAACGAGGAGGCTTAAAGAAGGGGTAGCTCGATACCTTGCTCGAAGCCTCAGCCATAGGAGGAAAGAAGAATGATAGAGTGAAATATGTCAAATCCAGTGAATTTTTCGATCGCTTTGCACTGCGGGGCCGTCTGCGCAAGGGTGTGAGCGTGCGTGTGTGTAGTGATGAGTCAAGTCCCGACAGATAAAGAGAACGAAATTTTCAGGCGAGGAGTAGGTAGAAACACGCGGTGGGGGTCCGGCCCAAGCTCGGATCCGAAGTCCGTTGTTTTGGGCTGAGAATAAAAAAATGGCGGATGGAGCGCTACCACGGAGATAATGCTCTCTCTTGTTTGCCTTTAAAATACACGACCCTACTAGCAATGAGAATGAAAAAGTGTGCGACTTTCAGGCGAGGGGCATGTAGAAGCATGGGGAGACGGTTGGAAATTCGCGGAATTGCTCGGAGGCGCGAGCGTGTTTTGGTTTCTACACAGTTTTTGCACTCGTGTTTTGGTTTTCTCGCAGCGGCATGCGGGTATCGGTGTCTCGCTTGCACTAGTGCAGCGAGTGTTCCTCTGTGCGCTCCCCTTCTTGCCACCACACGAAATCGTCAGTTCAGCTCAAGCGTTCGCCGTGAAAGGCTGCGCGCGTGTTAGCCTAAGTCCCGGGCGATCGAAGTTTCGCTAAGTGTTGAAGTGTTGTGCACATTGAAATGAAGCTGCGCTTTTCTTTCACCATTTCACTTAAATGTGTGGTTTGCGCTGCTTTATTTCAATGTTTTTTTGCTGTATTGAACATCAACAACGGGATCCACGCAGTTAGACGGCTATTTGAAATACGACGATTTTTTTTTTATATAATGAATGTGTGTGGTTTGAAGCAAGATTGTGTGAAGCTATGTATTTTATTTAAATGTGCTGTTATTTTCAATAAAAGTGATAAAATATAAACCGAGTTTGATGTGTTCAAGTTTTTGTTTTGATTCGGGTGCACCAAGTCCGTGTGAAGGAAATTGAGTCGCGTGTGGACTGCGGAGCTGAACAGACGTGTTTTCTGAGCGTGCGACAAATTGAGAAACGCCGAAAATTGGCCTATGATAGTGTGTGTGCGCCGCGGTGCTCCGCCGTGATGGAGAGAACGAGCGGGAGAAAAGAAAATCAACAAGAACGATCGCGTTCGAACAGCCTAAATTCCAACGAATCGAAGCGTGCAAGAATGGAAACGCAAGATGCATATGATGAAACAGTAAGTACAGAAAACGATGAATTTACTCAAGTCTGGGCCAAGGGGCGTAGACAAGCGTCAAATGTCCTAATGGATGTAAACGTAGAAGCCTCTACGTCAGCCCCCACTAAACACACCAGCAAGCCTAATGCTAAACTCCCACCAATCGTGGTCAAATCTATGCCCCTTGCCTCCCTGCGCCCGGAGTTGCAATCGAGAAAATTGTACGTAGAGTACCAACTTAGCGCAATTGGCACAAAGATATTTGCCAAATCTCTAGCTGACCACCGAGCCATCATAAGCTTACTAGAAGGGAAAACAGTGGAATTTTTCACGCACGACTTGAAAGAAGATCGTCCTTTCAAAGCAGTTATCCGCGGTCTACCGCTTATCGAAATAGAAGACATAGTAGATGAACTCAAAGTGAACTACAATCTCGAAGTAACGGAGGTGTTCCGTATAAAAAGAAAAAATGAGGAAAATCAGAGCTATCATCAACAGCTCTATCTCGCTCATTTCAAGAGAGGTTCATGTTCCATGAAAAAGCTGGAAACAGTTCGCACAATACAATCTGTAATTGTGAAATGGGAATCATATCGAGGCGGGCACAAAGGTCCCACTCAATGCCTTCGCTGTCAAAACTTTGGACACGGTACCCGAAACTGTCGCATCCAACCTCGTTGTGCGGTCTGCGCCGAATCTCATCATACTGATTCCTGTAACGCAAAAAACAATGTTGATGCCACGGTAAAATGCGCAAATTGTGGTGAAAATCATCGAGCGCGTGATGTGACTTGCCCTCAACGCTCAAAATACCAGCAAATACAAATACTTGCAAATCAAAAAATACGCAGAAATCATTCATCCGCTGCTAAGAACAACCAGAGAGCCCCCCCACCTCCACTGAGCACTTCCCGCTTACCGGCATGCCGTCTTCTGCTCCCAGCAGTTCCGCATTCCCCCGAAAAAACACCAACACACAAGTGCCACCGGGCTTTCAATACAATCTTGCGCAACGATTGATAAACGCTCAGACGACTATTCCCGAGCCGATCTCCACCCAACAAGAAAACCTGTATGACGCTACTATGCTAATGCAAATTTTCAAAGAAATGAGCACAAAGCTCCGTTCTTGCCGTACCAAGGCTGATCAAATCACCGTCTTAGGGGAACTTATCATTACCTATGGATAAGCTAAGAGTTGTAGTATGGAACGCACAATCTGTAAAATCCAAGGCAATACCACTAGGAGACTTCCTACATCAGCATAAAATTGATATCGCTCTCATAGTAGAAACATTTCTCAAACCTGATCTGAGCTTATACATCGAAAATTATACTATCCACAGACTCGATCGACCTGCAGAAACGAGAGGGGGTGGAGTAGCGATCGCAGTACGAAAACCCATTCAACATAAGCTACTTTCACATTACAAAACCAACATAATTGAGGCAATTGGCATACGAGTTCAAACACAAACTGGATCATTTAATCTAATATCAGCATATTGCCCTAAACAATGTACGATCGCTAATGAAATGGCTGCATCTTTCAAAAAGGATATATTATCGCTCACGAGCACAAATGCTCGGACACTAATAGGGTCTGACCTAAATGCCAGACACGTGATTTGGGGCAATGCTCGTAATAACACTAATGGGGTTCTACTCTCCGATTTGTCGCTGCTTGGAAGGTTTACCTTCGCCTACCCAGATAGTTTCACCCACATCCCAAATCGCGGTCGCCCGAGTATAATCGACTTTTTCCTTACAAACATTACTATAAGTAAACCTAAAACTATCGATGCTCTAAATTCGGACCATTTCCCAGTACTAGCTGAAATTGATTGCTGTGCAACTATAATACCACCAATGAAACGCAAAAATTTTCAGCAAGTGGACTGGCAACGTTTTGGTGTAGTGGCTGATCTTCATATACTAACCACGGATGTGCAGTCAAGGACAGATGTTGATAATGCCATAAGAAATCTGGAACATGCTATTAAGACCGCTGAAAACGAATGCGTACCTACAGTTATAACTAAAACCAAATTAATAAAACTTGATCCAGAAACAAAGAACTTGATCACTAAAAGAAATGATCTGAGACGACGTTATCAACGATCGGGTGATATCATTCTAAAACAGCAAGCGGCGATGCTGGGCAGAATAATCTCATATAGAGTTGCTGAAATACGTAACAAGAACTTTGGTGATCATCTTGGAAAACTTGATCCACGCTCAAATGCTTTCTGGAAGATTGCTAAAGTCTGCAAGACGAAACCCAAACCAGTCCCCCCCTTTGTAATTAATGGGCAAACGCTTATATCATCTGCTGAAAAAACCGACTCACTAGCGAAACAATTCGCCATCGCACATCACATCGGTGAAAATATCAACAGCCGACATGAACCATTGGTCTCGTCCACAGTTCTTGATCTCGATCAGCCTATGGGATCCACCCCATCCGTAACCAGAACAACAGTCAATGAAATTAAATTTGCGTGTAAAAGCCTAATAAACATGAAAGCACCAGGTTTTGATTCCATATTTAACATCCTTCTTAAGCGGCTTCACACCCGCGCAATCGAACTACTGGCTAATGTGTTCACGAAATGCATGGAACTTGGCTACTTTCCGGACTGTTGGAAATGCGCTAAGGTCATACCCGTCCTTAAACCTGGAAAAGATCCGACATTACCAGAGAGCTACAGGCCCATTAGCTTGCTGGCAGCTTTAAGCAAACTCTTTGAGAGAATTATTTATTGGCGGCTAAAAGATGCAATTGAAGAGTTATGCATCCTTCCGCCTGAACAATTTGGGTTCCGATCAGGACATTCTACAATTCATCAGTTAATACGTCTACGAAACACCATAACAAATAACAAGAGAGACTCAAGATCCACGGCCGTCATCTTGTTGGATTTTGAAAAAGCTTTTGACAATGTCTGGCATGATGGCTTGCTCTATAAAATGGTCAACATGAGGCTTCCATCTTACATTGTCAAAACTGTTCAGAGCTATCTATCGCAAAGGACTTTCCGTGTCACCTTAGGGAAACAAACCTCTGGTATTACCAGCGTCCCAGCTGGAGTCCCCCAAGGGAGCATCTTGGCTCCCATTCTATTCACAATTTATCTTTCGGACCTACCATCTCTCCCACCTTTCTGCAATCTATTTCTTTTTGCGGATGACACTGCCATTGCAGTCAAAGGCAGAACCATATTAGAACTCAAAAACAGAGCACAGAAATGTATAAATATCATATTCCAATACGTTCAGGATTGGAAATTAAAGTTAAATGGTAGTAAAACACAAGCCATTATCTTTCCACACAAAATGCGGTCCACACTCCTTAGACCAACAGGTCATATGGTTAAAATAGGAGACACTCCTATTAGATGGACAAAGACAGTAAATTACCTAGGAATAACGTTTGATCATAAGCTACTCTTTCGCGACCATGTTCAAAATTTAATAACAAAAAACACCATCTTTGTTAGAAAACTCTATCCGTTGATCAACCGAAGATCCAAACTCTCCCAGGATAACAAAATTGCAATTTACAAATGCATCATCTTACCAGCTATTACATATGCAATCCCGGTCTGGAAAGACTGTGCTAAAACCTACCTTAATAAACTTCAAGCAAGCCTTAACAAAATACTACGAATGATCCTTAATGAAACGTACGGCATCAGGACAACACATCTTCATAACAAAGCCAACACAATTACCCTTGAAGAAATAGCTTTTCAAAATAGTATTCGTATACAAACTAACAGTCGTTTGTCAAATCATACTTTAATAAGAACTCTATTTGAATAAAAATTAGGACTGATATAGGTATAGGTTAATTAGGTTAGTTTATTTACTTTAAGTTATCAATCATTCAACCAAATTCTTCATCATATTCTCCAAAATACAACTGCCTATAGAGCAAATAGAAGACAGCGCTGAAAAACAAAAATGTTGTATCTCGCGAAAACTGTACTCATTCAAACCGTGAAAAAGAAAAGAAATAAAGATAACATTTAACAACAACAACAACGTGTGAAGGAAAGCGCACAGCGCGCTACGAAAGAAACGAGCGGGAGGGGGTGTCAGTCCAGCGCAGCGCAATTCGCTGGAATCAAGTGAGAGGGGGTACCAGTTTAGCGCAGCGCATGCCGAAAGAAACGGGAAGGAAGGGGTATGATGAAACAGCGCGAACGAGCGTTCTTTACAGCGAGAGCGCCTCGTGTATTTTAAAGGCAAACAAGAGAGCGCATTCTCTCCGTGGTAGCGCTCCATCCGCCATTTTTTATTCTCAGCCCAACCCGCACGACAAAATCGAGCAGTTTTGTAGCTCGGATTTTCGATCGCTTTCCGTCAAAAGCGATCGAAAAAGCGAGCAGAAATGTCAGGGAAAACGCTTGGATTCCGATCGAAGAAATATTTCAATCCAAAAATTTCAGCGCTGAAAATTTCGAAATATTTCATTTATAAATTTGCTCCAATTTTGAATGCGAAATATTTCACAGCCATGGGCTGTGAAATATGTTTGCAGTTTGAGTTTGAGAAGTTTTCGATCGCTTTGCGCAGCGGGAAAACAACGGACTTCGGATCCGAGCTTGGGCCGAACCCCCACCGCGTGTTTTTACCTACCCCTCGCCTGAAAATTTCGTTCTCTTTGTCTGTCGGGACTTGACTCATCACTACCCAACAATCAAAGAGAACGAAATTTTCAGGCGAGGGGTAGGTAAAAACACGCGGTGGGGGTCCGGCCCAAGTTCGGATCCGAAGTCCGTTGTTTTGGGCTGAGAATAAAAAATGGCGGATGGAGCGCTACCACGGAGAGAATGCGCTCTCTAGTTTGCCTTTAAAATACACGAGGCGCTCTCGCTGTAAAGAACGCTCGCTCGCGCTGTTTCATCATACCCCTTCCTTCCCGTTTCTTTCGGCTTGCGCTGCGCTAAACTGGTACCCCCTCCCACTTGATTCCAGCGAATTGCGCTGCGCTGGACTGACACCCCCTCCCGCTCGTTTCCTTCGTAGCGCGCTGTGCGCTTTCCTTCACACGGACTTGGTGCACCCGAATCAAAACAAAAACTTAAACACATCAAACTCGGTTTATATTTTATCACTTTTATTGAAAATAACAGCACATTTAAATAAAATACATAGCTTCACACAATCTTGCTTCAAACCACACACATTCATTATATAAAAAAAAAAATCGTCGTATTTCAAATAGCCGTCTAACTGCGTGGATCCCGTGAGTTGATGTTCAATACAGCAAAAAAACATTGAAATAAAGCAGCGCAAACCACACATTTAAGTGAAATGGTGAAAGAAAAGCGCAGCTTCATTTCAATGTGCACAACACTTCAACACTTAGCGAAACTTCGATCGCCCGGGACTTACCCGACAGACAAAGAGAACGAAATTTTCAGGCGAGGGGTAGGTAAAAACACGCGGTGGGGGTTCGGCCCAAGCTCGGATCCGAAGTCCGTTGTTTTCCCGCTGCGCAAAGCGATCGAAAACTTCTCAAACTCAAACTGCAAACATATTTCACAGCCCATGGCTGTGAAATATTTCGCATTCAAAATTGGAGCAAATTTATAAATGAAATATTTCGAAATTTTCAGCGCTGAAATTTTTGGATTGAAATATTTCTTCGATCGGAATCCAAGCGTTTTCCCTGACATTTCTGCTCGCTTTTTCGATCGCTTTTGACGGAAAGCGATCGAAAATCCGAGCTACAAAACTGCTCGATTTTGTCGTGCGGGTAGGCTAACACGCGCGCGGCCTTTCACGGCGAACGCTTGAGCTGAACTGACGATTTCGTGTGGTGGCAAGAAACGGAGCGCACAGACCCGCAGGACAAAATCGAGCAGTTTTGTAACTCGGATTTTCGATCGCTTTCCGCCAAAAGCGATCGAAAAAGCGAGCAGAAATGTCAGGGAAAACGCTTGAATTCCGATCGAAGAAATATATCAATGCAAAAATTTCAGCGCTGGAAATTTCGCAATATTTCATTTATAAATTTGCAACAATTTTGAATGCGAAACATTTCACAGCCATGCTGTGAAATATGTTTGCAGTTAGAGTTTGAGAAGTTTTCGATCGCTTTGCGCAGCGGGGAGGAACACTCGCTGCACTAGTGCGAGCGAGACACCGATACCCGCATGCTGCTGCGAGAAAACCAAACTGAGCGCGCAGGCTGAAAGTGAACGCACACATTCACACATGTGGCATCGTGTGTGTTGCTACGGATGTAGCAATCCGTTTATTTTGATTAGCTTGGTAGACGTTTTTAGAACAAGCTTTAATCTTTTTTAGCTTAATATTTGCTACTAACCGCGTTTCGCGATGGAGCCCTGTTCGTCGATCAGCTGTGCTACTTGACCCTATTTGACGTGATCCCGAATTGGCCCTAATTACGGAGATCTGGTTGTCGCACAATCTAATCGTGTTGTCTCTCTTTTTGAATCTTGTACGCCATCTGCCGGGTATTTTGGGAATTTGATCGAGTTGTCAAGTCAGCTTAATGTTTGTAAACATTACTGTTCCCTGTCCGATCACACGCGGTCGATATCGTGCCAACAGTGTGAGTGCAAAAACTGTGTAGAAACTAGTGTTGGCCGTTCCGGATCGAACCTAGTAAAAAAGTTCCGTTCTTTTTATTGGCCGTTCCGTTCCGATCCTTTTTGAAAAATCGTTCCGTTCCGTTCCGTTCATTCCGTTCATTCCGTTCCGTTCCGTTCATTCCGTTCATTCCGTTCATTCCGTTCCGTTCATTCCGGTACGTTCCGTTCATTCCTTTCCGTTCCGTTCATTCCGTTTCGTTCCGTTCATTCCGTTCCGTTCCGATCATTCCGTTCCGTTCCTTTCATTGCGTTCATTCCGTTCATACTTTCGTTCGTACTTTACTTCAATATTGTTAGCAAAGTGTGATCGTTCGTCTGTTCTGTTCCGTTCCGTTCTTTTTCGCTTCAATATTGCTAGCAAGCTGCCGTCAATCGCGCGTTCCGTTCTTTAAAAAAACCGGATTGGTCTGGCTTTTGCTCGTTGCATGGAATATGACTGTTAACTCTCTCGCACATTGTGTGTGTTGTTTGCGCTCTCTCACTTGCTCGCATGAAGTAAACGACAACAAAATTTGTAGAATTGATTGTAATGGTAAATTTTTTTATCTGTCATTTTATGTGTGTTTAATTTTGCTAGTTTTGATTGTACTTATTTTTATTACAATATTTGTAGATTGTAGAATTACTCGCATTGCAGAACGGATTGGAAGAGATGTGAAATAAAATAGGAAAGGAAGTATTTATAAAAAAAATCGTTTTGGTGCCGTACTGTTTATAAAATGTGTTTAAAATAATACTGGGTAATGAAGGCATACTTGATACGGTCCTTGCCTCTGAAATACGTTCGGCTATTGGTGCAAACTAAAGACGTCTCGGATTTTAACAAAGGCATTGGAGATTATCAATTTTGACGAAGTCAAAACAACAAAATTCGGAAAACTGTATATCCCTAGTGTCCTGTGATATGATTAACAGCTCACTGGATAAACCAGTCATCTAGGTTTGGTAGCAGATTTAGGATTAGAATGAAAAAATGATATTTTATATCATATTTATCCTTATCGAAATGTTGCTTAGCTCGCTCGACAAGGTTATGAAAATGTTGCATGTTGTTATTATTCTATGTTTATGGTTGTTATGGTTAAATTGTGACGCTGTAAAAGTAAGTGAAGCCTAACAAAATTTGGTTAAAATTTTCTTGACAATAGGCTCGTTATGTACTCATTGTTGAATACCTTGCTGCACAGTATACAAATGTAGTAATGAAAGAAAAAGCTCGCCTTAAATTGTTCTTAACGTGTTCATCGCTAGGTTAGTGTCCTAGGACATAAGCGAGGCATCATGCCGCTTGCACTTTTCTTTCGAAACTAATGGGACACCAGATTGTGCCGCCTTTATATAGTCCAAAATTTTGCCCGATAACAAACTAACCCATCTCTTTGCATCCACTTCCCGTTTCCCGGTTGTTCCCAAAGCGTATCGCGCTCCCGGTGGTTGCGCGTGTAGACACCTGTTTTCTCTGCGGACCGCTCGAACCTGAAAAGAATTCCGAGAATTGGGATCGATCGATGCTTGATTTTGGGCGGTACCAATGTTGCGCGAATGGTTTTACCACGAAAATATCGCGTCAACTGGGGGGTGTGGTTGGCAATTGTGGGTGATTGCGCAGCTTGCGCCGATTTTACGTGCGATAGCCGTATTTTGCATGCTTGGTTTTTTCTTTTTTTCATTTCAAAAACCCATGCACTTTGTTCAAGTTTGGTTGCAGTGCAAAGCACACATTTTAGTATATATAGAGAACACTCTCAGAAGAAATCAATCAGAAGTAAACAGCAACTCTTCAAGTACACATGTCCGTCTGCTATTTGGAAGATTCCAGTGATTTTGATAAGTGAATCTAGTACAATTGTGTATCCTCAAGTACACAAGTTCGTCTGATTTTTGGAATATTCTAGTGATTGTGATAAGTGAATCTAGTACAATTGTGTATATTTAGTACCTGCTTTCGTGTTGGATCAATTATTAATTGCCGGTAAGTTTTTTTTCTTTTTCAAAAAATTTAAAAAGTGGAAAATTCATAACAGACAACATTAACTCTGTTAAATCGAACATATGTAATATCAAAGCATTAATATTCAATATGTTTTCTTAATTGACGATCTAGGTTGGAATTCGCAAGATCATCATTTTCTCCAGTTGGAAATTATTACTAGATCAAGCCAAATTCTGTTCCACCGAACAAAATACAAATTGGTAAGTGCAATTTTTTTATGTTTACATCAATTATAATTATAAACATAATTTTGAAAGCAATACAAGAATTAAGATAACGTCGTTATTGATATAAATTATTCGTTTTACTCTATTAATAAATTGATTGTAAGCTGACTTTTACTATCGTGCATAAGTGATGCATTTGAACGATTGTTATTATTATTTTTACAAAATATGATTGTCCTTTCCTTTCTTTGTATTTCAATGATTATTGCATTTCAAGAATGTCTCAAAAACAAAACATACTCTCTATTTTCCATGTTTTTTGGTCATGTATTGAAAAATTCACGGATTAAGTAAATAACGATATGCAAAGTGTCTTTAAAGTTCTGGAAAGTTGTGTTATTCTTCTTCAGCAAACTAACACCTTTGGCTCAGAACAAAATATTTTGCAATATAATGGCGAATCTCTTTTATAATTCATTGAATAAAATTTTGTATTTTTTTTTACTTAAGAGGCTTGGAGTAAATTACAATTTAAATAACGTAGTACAAATCTTATATCCTAAAAGCTAAGTTCCCTATTCAACTGTTTTGTAGTTAGAAAATTGCATCGAATTTCTACAGATTTACTATAAACTTGCAGTAATACTCAGTAAAGCAGCATGCATGTGGTTTGTTAAAAGAAGATTCAATATACACTACATGCTGCAGTATAACAAGGAGCTAAGTGAAAGAGCAACTAGCTCGTTTGATGAATACCTACAAATTGTTTTAATGATATGTGATGGTGTGCTATAGTTTTTCATACGCTAGTGTAGAGACACAACCTACTTCATAACACACATCTGATAAAAATCATATGGCACCGCAGACTTTGTAGTAAATGAAAAGAATGTATTATTTCATTAGTAATTGCATTACAGTCTTTCCCCGAGTTACGCGTCACTCGAGTTACGCGAATTCGAGTTACGCGAGTTTTGAAATTTTGACAGTTCGCTGAGTTTATGATGCACACTTTAATTGTCAAATCAAACTTCACTTGTCATTTGCAAAATTTCATATCGTCATTTCACTCCATTCAAAACAAATCAGAATCATTTTCAGCGAGTAAAGATCTCGTCTATTCGAAAAAATACCGTACAAAGAAAGAAAAATGTGATAACTTTTGCTGAGAAGCTCGAGATAGTGAAGTTATTCGAAAGTGGGAAAGGTTTCACTGCCATCGCCCGTGCTACAAATCGTCCCGAGTCGACTATAAGGACCATTGTGAAAACAAAGGAGCGTTTCCTGGAATCCGTGAAAAGCAATGCGCTGATGCAGGGTACAATCGTAACGCCGTATCGTGATGAAACGATATTGAAAATGGAGAGTTTATTGTTAATTTGGATAGAGGATCTAACAGCTAAAAAAATTCCCTTATGTTTAAAAAGTATAAAAGAGAAGGCTGTATCGTTATATCACGATATTAAACGTAAATCCAATAAGGAGAATATTGAAGAACAATCATTCAAAGCAAGCAATGGGTGGTTTTCACGCTTTAAAAAACGAACCAATTTACGAAACGTAAAAATTCATGGAGAAGCGTCTAGTGCTGATGATGACGCCGCTAGCTATTTTCCTGATGTTTTTGCCAGAATTGTTGAAGAAAATTCTTATATTCCAGAACAAATTTTTAACGTGGACGAGACAGCGCTTTTCTGGAAAAAAATGCCCACCCGAAGCTATATTTCTAAAGAAATGGATACAATGCCAGATTATAAGGTAGCTAAAGATAGAATAACTATAATGATTGGTGGTAATTTAGCAGGTGATTTAAAGTTAAAGCCACTAGCCGTTTATCTGTCGCAAAGGCCACGAGCTTTTAAAAGCATGAATATTAACAATCTGCCGGTCTATTGGAAATCTAATACAAAAGGATGGGTTACACGCTGTATTTTCGTTGAATGGTTCAATGAATGTTTTGTGCCAGAAGTGAAACAGTACTGCGAAAAAAAGGAAATATCATTTAAAGTGCTATTGTTGCTTGACAATGCTCCTGGCCATCCGATTGAACTAAACAACATGCATCCAAATGTAGAAATTTTATGTTTGCCTCCGAGAACAACGTCATTGTTGCAGCCAATGGATCAAGGTGTTGTAGCTGCTTTAAAATCCCATTACCTTCGACATACGTTCGAACAAGCATTAAAACCCGTAGAAACTGGGTCTAAGACGCTTAGTCAGTTTTAGAAAGCTTTTAACATTTTGAATGCGATAAATAATGTTGCAGCATCTTGGAAAGAAGTGAAACAAGCGACAATGCAAGCGGCATGGAAAAAGATTTACCCTCATTTTTTTGCTAGCAATGAACCACCAGACAGTAGTCAGGAACCTATATCAACTGTGTTAAGTGAATGTGTTTCCTTGGCACACTTTCTTGAAATAGAAGTTAACTATGAGGAAATGGAGGAGCTCGTTAATTGTGCGGGAGAGCCTTTATCTAATGAAGAGCTTATTAAAATGCAATCCCTAGAAATACTCGAAGAGTACTTAGAGGACGATAGTGAGGGCATGGAAGAGGAAAACAAATGTTTCTCAACAAAAGGTTTAGCTGAAGCATTCAGCAATTTGGAATTGGCATTAACAACCATCGAAGCGATGGACAGTGATGAGGAAAGATTTGCAAGAGTGAGCAACAGTGTACGCGAAAATATGAAAATTTATCTACAAATTTGGGAAGACAAAAAAAATCTACAAAACAATTAACGATGGACAACTTTCTTATTACTTTGTAAATAAAAAAATATGAATAATGAATTTGTGATCGAATAAAATTCGAATGTGATCGAATAAAATGGACTAAATAAATTGGAGGAGTTAAATTTGTGTGTCATTTTTCATGTTTTTTTAACGGTGATATTAAATATTCGATCTCTTAATACTAGGTATAAACCATGTGTCAAGCAGAACTCGACTTACGCGAAAATCCGAGTTACGCGAATGTCTCCGGAACGCATTATTCGCGTAACTCGGGGAAAGACTGTATTTCTCTTGCTTCTAAATTATTTTTAAATCCGTTACGATATACGATCTATATACGTTCTATTTTTGTTAAAATAGTTTGTTTACATTGATGAGCTTTTTTTCTAAATTTACATACTATTCTTATGGCAAAATATTTAACTTTTGAATGGCAACATTTTGAATACATATATTTAAATTATATTAAAAGTACGAGCTCAGGCAGGCTAATTCAAAAGAAAAAATTTGACATTTTTGATTTAAGTTTTTTAACTACCAACCAACATTTTTATTACGGTTGTATTAGCTATCTTTTAACAACTTATGATAGTTTCGTTAAGGGTTGTAAAGACATTTTTTTGTAATATTTCTTTATACTAATTTTAAAATATAAGTTCTGTTAATCATTTTTGTATTGTGTTGATCTTCTTTAGAAATATTGCCAGATTTATTTTAATTGTTGGAATTAGCATTAATATGGATTTTGGTTGCTTTTTTATATGTAAAAATGTTTTCACTGTCCAACCCTTCAAGAACAGTTCGTGAAATAGAAATTATGGAATTATAATAACAATTTTATAAATGATCGAATTAAGCAACCATAAAAATCTAAATATTTTTTTTAAATCTTTTTAGTGGCATCTTTAACTTTACACTAACGATGACGGACTCAAGCAAGCAAAGTCAGTCGTCCATATGGGATCATTTTACACAAAAAGATTCAAAGGCGAGATGTCGATACTGCCTTAAAGATTTTGCGTACGGTAGTGGGTCTACGGCAAATTTAAAAAGGCGCATAGATAGGATACATCCCACTGTTCCTTTTGGATGGAAAAAACCAAAAAATAAGGAACAAACCTCTTCTAAGGTACAACCTCAGGCGAAAATTACAGCTTCATGAAATGTAGCAAGTAGCAGTGTTAGTACAAATAGCATTTCTAAAGATACGAATATTGAAACATTTATGTTGCGTCCAATCTCAGCTACTCTTAAAAGGCAGAAAGATTTGCAAATTACTCTCTTCGCATGCAAAGGATATCACGCTTTTTCCATAGTAGAAGAGGAAGAATTTATAAATTTACTAAAAATGCTTAATCCAAACTACCAGTTGCCAAGCAGAAAAACTGTATCGAATTCATTGTTACCTGCGATGTATCAAAGTACATTGCAAAATGTTCACGAAAAGTTACGCCAAGCTAGGTCAGTTACATTAACTACGGATGGATGGACTAATTTAAATTATGTTAGTTTTTTTGCAATAACTGCCCATTTTATTGATGAAAACGGACGGTTGTGTTCCTATCTACTGGAGTGTTCAGAATTACCAACTAACCATACAGGAAAAATATAGCAGACTGGATCAAAAAAGTAATAGCTAAATTCGAGATAACTCATAAGATTAATGCAATAGTTACAGATAACGCAGCCAATGTTAAATTGGCAATTGAAATACTGGAAACCGTTAATATTCCTTGCTTTGCAAATTTATTAAACTTAGTTGTTCAAAACTCTATTAAAAAAGTATAGCAGAAACAATAGAAAAAGTTAAAACTATTGTCCAACATTTCACAAAAAGTTCAGCTGCATCACAGAAACTAGAAGACATGCAGAAAACTCTAGGATTTCCCATTCAAAAATTGAAGCAAGACGTTAAAACACGTTGGAACTCAACATTTGAAATGCTTCGCAGAATATTAGAAACAAAAGAACCATTGCTGTCATGTATTGGAATGCTGCAATTTGAATCTAAACTATCAGATCGAGATTGGAAAATAATTGAACAGGCAGAATTGTTAGATTATTTTTATTCCGCTACTAACAATGTAAGTGCAGAAAAATCGGCGACATTATCGAAAACAGTAGTTTTGTCTAAGATTTTGCTACGACATGTTGAAAAGATAAAAGAAAAAACAGGAATTTTGACGGAAATTCAAGATTTGGCCCGACATCTTAAAACAAATATTATAGAAAAACTACAACCTATTCTAAAAATTGATTTGGCAGCCAAAGCAGTTTTGCTTGATCCCAGGTACAAAGAACAGGGATTTATGAATGACACGAAGTTATATTCAGAAACGTATGAAAAGGTAGTTTTGGATGTTTTAAGCCTGCAAGAAAATAACGCTGAGATTGACATAGAAAATGTAGAAACAATCGAGGACGAATCAGAGGAAAGGTTATGGGGAGATTATGAACAGGAAACACGAAAAAGGCAAACGAATACAATGCCAAGAAATTTAGCAGTAAGTGAAATAGACAGTTATTTAAAAGAGCCTTACATAGAAAGGCGCCGAGATCCTATCATGTGGTGGAAAGAACACAAACTACACTTCCCAAATTTATTCAAAATCATGGAAACTGTATTAAATGTACCAGCAAGCTCAGTTCCGTGTGAAAGAATATTTTCGAAGACTGGAGAAATTTGCACGGAAAAACGTAATAGGTTGTTGCCAAAGAAAATTGAGGAGCTGATATTTGTAGGGCATAATTATAACAAGTTAAAAGAAAATTGAATCAGGGAAAACAGAAAAGATGCTGTGTATATGAAATTTATTCAGTTGTAAAATAAGAATAATATTGAAAAACTAAATGTTAACTGTGTGAAATAAATGGGGAAAAACACACATGAAATAAATTGCTGGGTAATACTAATACATCTAAATCAAAACTAAAATTGTTTTACTAGCTCAACTGATGATTGCTACCACTAAAATTGAAGTTGAAAACTCACAACCACCACAGCAGCAGTATGAAATGACACAGCAGCAGTGTGCGTTTTGTTGACATCCGCTAAATTTGATTTTAAGCATTTATAATACATTTTTTGGTGTATATTTCATTTTTTCAACACTTTATTCAACAAGTGAATGATAAAAAATAATCTCTGAGCTGTTAATTGGCAATTTTTTTACGCTAAACAATGTCAAAGCGAAATGTTGCCAGCAACATTCATCGACCACCTCAGCGATATCCCAACCAGCATTATCGCGCGATTTTTATGTGTATCTATCATTTTTCTCATTCTAACATTCAGAAAATTTTTCACTCTGTCTTGCTCTTCTGGGTGTTGGTCACTTTTTGCTCGCAACTTGGCTGTGTTTCACCAACCATCCTCATGTTGCATATGGTTCTTCTCTTTCCATCGTTCGAGAGAAACTCTTGTGTCTCGCTTTTCTGGGACTTGTCCAATTTCGCTTGCTACACCAAGCGTTCACGCAAGCGATCTTCTCTCGTCCGCTCTTTGTATCATCTTGCAGGTACTCCCCGATATACGCTATTAATGCGGACCGGAGGCAATAGCGTATCTCGAATATTAGCAAACGTCGAGTTTTCAGTCAAATTATAGCTAATTTTCGTATAATTTTGCTTGAAGTGGTAGGATTTACCACTTAATTAGTTATTTGATCTGATTCAACTGAAGATTACAATTGTACACCTTTTGAAATGGCTTTTAATATTCGATCAAAAGGGAATTTATTTTGAATTTGATATTCGATGTGTCAAATTAGTACAATTTGCTCAAAAAACTTTAAAATTTAGAAAAAAAGCTTATAGCGAAATCGCGTATATCGAGTATGGCGTATATCGGGGAATACCTGTATAGCCACCAGAGGAAGGCGCTGCAGTGCCAAAAACAAAAGGACAGGAAAGGCAGGAACGATCATTCAACGCGTTAGCGCCGGACGAAGGAGAAGCGGCAGGAAGGCAGGAACGATCCTCCAACGTGCTCGCGCTCCAACGTGCTCGCGAAGGCAGGAACGCGCCTGGTAGAGGAGAGGCGGCAGGAAGGTAGGGACGATCATCCAGCACGCTAGCGCAGCACCTGGGAACAGCGAGGGGGAGGCAAGCAGGAATAATTTTTAACGCGTACACACCATTCGACGAAGACAACGCTGGATGAAAGGAAGAACGAGGAGAGAAGGCAGGCAAGACGGGTACGTGTGTATTCCGCACCGGTTTTCGGCAGTGTGAATTGTGTGAGTATGTAAATTTGTATGTGCGAGTAAGAAGGTAAAATAAAGAGCGTAAGCATGTACGAAATCGACAAATGAGAGAAAGAGCTTTGTAGGGAGAATGAAGAGAATGAAAGAAATTGAGAAGGGATGTAGCATACATAAACCAAATGTATGATACACGCTGTCGCACGATTTCAAAAACCTTCTCTATAGTTCTGCTATCGAGAACGATTTGACCGCGCTATAGAGAACACTTTTTCTATACAAAAAAAAACCGCTTGCAACGTGACAATTGGTTGGTTGGGATGTTGCCGAGCAACAATGTTGCGCGCAACAAGATTAGACCGCTGCCTGTGCATCGCACACTTTTGTATGGGATTTGACAGATAACGTCGGACGTGCAACATCGTCGTACAGAGTGGCCAGATTATGTTTGCGGTTTTCGGTAGGCGCATCAAAATTTGATCGGTAGTTTTCGGTATTAGTTAAAGATTTTTTCGGTAGTTTTCGGTCGGCTTTGAAGTGTTGAGCGGGGAAGGGGGGGGGGGGGTTGTCGGAGATGGAAGATGATCTGTCCCATGAAGAGCAGCACGAGAAAATAACATCTTTCATTTATTTAAAGGACATAGTTTAGATTTGGTTCATAGCGATCACATGAGGCCTTTCTGAAGTGTCGATCTGAAAATTGTACTAGGGAATTTAACCCAACAAATGATTGGGACGCTCTAGCAGCAATTGAACGCGACATCGAACATGAAAAATATATGGGATTTATGAAGTGCAGACACGGGCCTTAGTTGTCTCTGTTGAACTTCTGGTTCTGATTGCTAGTGATTTCCATATAGAGATTAATACATTAAGTGATTTGGGAAGTGGTTACATGACTTTTTGGTCAGTATTAAGAAAAAATCTGTGATTTTCGGTAGGATAAATGAAAAATCGGTAGTTTTAGGGGGCTCATCTGTTAATCGGTAGGCATATCAAAAATCGGTATTTCTGGTCACTCTGTCGTCGTATGACGGGACCATTTTTTTATTTCGTCGGATCGTCGCATCCGATGTTATCGCGACCTAGTATTACAGAAATTAAATACTTTTGTTATACGCATGGAAACGGACGACCCAGCCCGTAAAGTCTTTTTAGGCCGTCCACAAGGACAGAGGAGGCGTGGTAGGCCCAAATTGAGGTGGCAAGATGGCGTGGAGGCGTCCGCCTTTAAGGCCGGGATAACGGACTGGCAGACGAAGGCGCGAGACCGTGAGCGGTTTCGGACACTCCTGAGGCAGGCCAAGACCGCAAAGCGGTGGTAGCGCCGGATAAGTAAGTAAGTAAATACTTTTGTGAAACCCATGAAGGCAGACAATTAATAATGATAAATAATAATAAATAAGAACAACAATCAGGCTTATTCTTTTCTTGCAATCGAGACGTCTCGACGTCGAGATGAATCTTCTTCTTCTTCTTTTTGGCTCAACAATCGTTGTCTGTCAAAGCCTGCCTGTACCAATACTTTGGGCTTGGCTTTCAGTGACTTATTTATCCCCCCATAGCAGGATAGTCAGTCCTACGTATGGCGGCACGGTCCATTTGGGGCTTGAACCCATGGCGGGTATGTTGTTAAGTCATACGAGTCGACGACTGTACTATGAGACCGGCTTAAATATATATTGATGAATATCGAGATGAAGATTGCTTAAAAAAATGGTTTACTTTGAAACTAAACCATCCCGCCACTAACAGCGGTTTCGAAGTTGCCATAGAAATGTGTCAAATACAGGCGACCCCCGAGTTACGACTGTATTTGGGACCGAAAAAAGAACTCAAAGCAAGGCGTAAGTCGAAATCGTCGTAAGTCGAGAACAACTCGTTTATAACCACAGGTTGTGAGTCGAAAGCTTAATTCAAATATTCCGTTAAGTTTTATGAATTGCCCATACAGTTACACGATTATACTTCACTATTTCAGACAACAAAAAGCTATATTTTGTAGCATATTTTATAGTTCAATGTATATTATATTTCGTTCAATATAATTAGTGTAAGTAGAGGAAATATAAATGTTAAGAGCAGTATTATTTATCATCTGCTTTATTTTTTGACGATGAAATTTTCTAAAGACAATGCATTCTTTAATGCATTTTTCTTTTCGTTGTAAATTGCCTTATAATACGCAAACTCATCATTTACACGGCTTTTGAATGCTGCAAAATGCTGTTCATCGCTTTCCTGTGCTTCGATTTCTGATAAAGCAATGCTCAGATGCTCAAATGCTTTAGCTAATTTGGCTGCTGAAAAATCTCTCTTATGCGCGTTAGGCACCTCACAACTTACAGTAGCAACCTCATCATCAGAACTGTTGTTTTGTTCCTCAATAGATTGCATTTCCAACAACTCGTTATTTGATAACGGCTCATTTTGATAAATAATAAGCTCATTGATGTCATCAATGTTTGCCTCAATATTTAAATGCAACAGTAGGGATGCACACTGTTGTCTTATTTGTAGCACGTCATCTACGCTATTTTCTTCTATAAAATCTTAATTTTCCTCTAGAAATACATTTTTCCAACATCCACTCAATGTTACTTGCGTTACCTCATTCCAAGCCGCTGAAATGTTGTTGATAGCGTCATAAACATTGTATTTTTTTCCAGAACTCGAACAATGTCTCATGATTTGTTTCTATGCCCTCAATTGCCTTTGAAAATGTTCGACGTAGGTAGTACGATTTGAAAGTCCATGGGCACCCTGGTCCATGGGCTGCAACAGTGCAGTCGTTCTGGGAGGGAAAAACACCACCTCTACGTTAGGATAAATTTCATTTAAATCGACAGGATGTCCTGGGGCATTATCCAACAAAAGCAGAACTTTGAAAGGAATTTTAAGTTTTTCTAAATATGCTTTTACTTCTAGAATAAAATTTTCTTTAAACCATTCCAAGAAAATTACTCTGGTCACCCATGCTTTCTTGTTTGCTTTCCATATCACTGAAAGCGTCTGCGTGTCAATATTCTTAAATGCTCTTGGCTTCAGTGAGTGATACACAGCAAGTGGTTTAAGCTTGCAGTTTCCAGATAAATTACCTCCTAACATTATGGTAACCCGTTCCTTAGCTATTTTGAAGCCTGGCATTGATTCAACTTCCTTGGAAATGAAGCTACGGGATGGCATTTTTTTCCAAAACAACGCCGTCTCATCGACGTTAAATATCTGCTCAGCAAGATACCCTTTCGTGTTTAAAATATCGGCCAACTGCTTTGGAAATGATATCGCTGCAATTTCATCTGCACTGGATGCTTCACCGGTGATCTTAATATTATGCAGATTTGAACGTTTTTTGAAACGATTAAACCAACCAGCACTAGATTTAAAATCTTCTAGAACCTCTATTTCTGACTTATATCGTAAATCTTCGTACAATGATTTGGCTTTTTCTTGGATATTTCTAGTGCTTAATGGAATTCTTTTATCCGTGATATCGTCTATCCAAATGATTAGTAGTCTTTCCATTTCGGATAATGTACCTAGCCTTTTTTGGGTAACAATCGTTACTTGTAACGATATATTACCTTTAGTACAATCTTTGATGCGATCTTTGTTTTTTACGATTGTTTTAATCGTCGATACCGGCCGTTTTTTTGTCTGGCAATTGAAGCAAAATCTTTCCCACTTTCATACATACGTATTATCTCCAGCTTGTCCACAAAACTGATGGTACTTCTTTGCTTTGTTTTGTTCTGTGCTATTATCTTTTTTAAACCTTTCTCCATTTTTTACTCCTTTTAATGATCTATAAATAATATCAACACAATGCAAAATACGGCAGTGTAAGTACGGTTGAAGAAAAAGTCTCCAGTGAAGAAAAATACTCACTGCTTGAGTTTAAGTTCACTCTTCAATACCAAACATATGTGAATAACAACTGCAAGCCACGAGAGTTGAAGCGCACTAATTCAAATGCTAGGTCAGTGCGCATTCATACAAGAAAATGTAGATGCATTCACACCAATGCACGGGAACATGTGTTGGAGTTGAAAAAAAAACCATCGATCTCCAACACAGGCTAAATTGCATTGTCTGCGCCCCACGGCAGACCGTATTGTCTACACGCCAGCGCCGACAGTATTGTTCGCACGCCAGCACAGACAATAGTGATGGGTAAACTCGACAAATCGCAACATCGAAGTGGCTCCGGAAGGTATGTGAAAGGAGTGTGGTATGTGGTATGGTATGTGAATACTCAGTGCTCCAAACCGTGTGCTAAACCATTTGGAGCCGCCGGGATCATTTAGCTCCGGGTGGAATCGTGGTGGAATTACTGATAATCAGAAACCTTTCGGCGCTGTGGGTACGAAATCGAGAGCCCATCACTAGTAGCCAGGATTGTTTTCTACCTGATTCAACACATACATACATGTTGTAGCATACACGGTTTTCGCGCAAAACGTCGATGATGATCACGAGACACACCAAACCGACAACCAAGAGAACATTCCCAACAAAAAAGAATAGAGGGACAAAGAATCCCAGCAAGCAATGTCTACGTTATTGCGGCTGCTTTGAGCGACTTCCCCATAGATGCAACTCACGGACGGTCTCCAATGAGGGCCCGCCTTGCGCGCTACCGGCAGCCATCTGCATTATTGTTCAATTATCATTCTCTCTCATCCATTTCATCAGTCTATCTCGTTTCCCCATAGAAGACGTTTGAATAAAACCGTTGGACAGCGGTTGCGGTGTCAAATGAATGAAAATGTTTCTTCAACTTTCGATCGGTTTTTGTGAATTGAAAGTATTACGATGATAATAGAGTGTTTTAACAAGGCAGCTCTGTATATATTGAGCATGAAAGTGTATTTAATTGGCATGTATTGGGCGTCCTAAATACAAGAAGAAGAAGGGGATATGAATGTTCATACAAATAAAACCCTGTATAAAAGAAACCGTGCAAATTTTCTTATTTCATCAAAACCACTCGTAATTGGATTCGGCCTTTGCTTTATGTCGTCATCGGGGAAGCCGAAGAATCCTGTGCCATTTCAGCATAGTTTGCTTCCACCGGTTCGATTCTAACGCCTGGAGCAGCACACACATCCCCATTCCCGACTAAACGTAGCGTAGGCGGTGGTGGTGGTTTGGTTTGCAATTTGTCTGCCTAGAGCTACCACCTGGCTTGTTAACATTTGATGGTTCGTAATAAGATGTAGCTCCAGTAAGGAGCATTCCATTGGTTCCTGTGACCCATCATCACAACCCAGATGGCTGAATGGTCCTTTTTTTACTTTTCGGAGGGCGTTTTACTTGTGAATGCTTAGAGTTTCAAATCGTCATTCAATCCGCCACTGAGGAAGGGAAAGAGATTTGTGTAATAGAGAAATTAGTCTGAACTAGCCAAAAACCTTTTTCATAGGAAGGGGTAGGGGAAACATCCATCACGCATCTGCTCTCACGCATTGCCTACACGCTTGGCGTAATGTGTAGTCCCCGAAAAATCCTTACTCGGCTGCAGCATAATTTCGTCAATACGAGGGCACATTCCGTCTTACATCGACGCAGCGCTGGATCACCATCGTCTGCTGCAACGTCATCACGGATGCATTGGTGCATTCGTGAAGTCACAGCAACACCACCGCCCTCGCTGCGCCAGTATAATTGCCGGGCATCTCAGGGGCTAGAGCGCGTCAGCTGTCCGGCTGTACATTTCACTAGCAATACTACGTGCTGCAAAATAAGCTCACAAGGCAGCACGGCCGTCCTCTGTTTAGCCGCATAGCGGCATTCCACGACAACAGCATCCGGAAGGACGATCTGAACAGCATCGTCGGCGTCCGGTGCTACAGTGTGCTACAGAGTCAGTATCCGTTCCTATGACACAACCGCAACACTGCTTTCTCTTCGGTGCATCGAAAAAGACATTGCAACGAAAAAGACGAGCGCGCATCGGCTGGTTCTGTTTCAGCTCAACATTCATTCTTTCTCTCTCTCTCTCGCTCTCTCTCTCTCTCTCTCTCTCTCTCTCTCACACACACACACACAAGAAGGCATGCACGCCTGCATGCACGTACGCATGCACGCAAGCGCAAGTGCGCGTGGCCGCACGCACCCACATACACCCACACACACAATGTGGTATGAGCCGTGTTCTTGTTACGCATATTTAGTTGAATGAAAAGGAGAGGATTAGGATCACATTTAGAAGGGGGGGGGGGGGGGGGGGTCAGAATGGGTGTGTGCACTGTGCATCTTTTTTTCAAATCCTCGAAAATTGGTCTGAGTAAATCATTTTTATTGCGATCGTAACATGTGCGGCACGCATCATTCGATTGATCAAACCAGAATCTCGAATAGATTTCTCCATAAAAAAATACCAGTCGAGGAGATAGTCGCGCAAACTAGTCGCGGTGCATACAAAGGACGCTGATGTGTTACAGTTCGTTCCGTTACCGCCCAGCAAAGTATAGGTATTTTGTCCATAATTGTGTACTTGTTAATGTTTTTTTTTTAAATAAAAGATTAATTTATGTAACTTGAGTAATAGTATGTTGTATTTCATTAAGTTCAAACTTTAAAGATTATGTTATTCGTGTTCAAAAAATTCTCTGATGCGCGGTCCACTTCGGTGCAAGCCTTCCTGATTGAGACGACTCTGGGCATATCGAAGTTTGTCTTTAAAAAATTTTGCCACCAATGCCTCGTTCACGGACACATATCGGTTGCTACACAATGCTTGGAAAAACTTCACCACCTTTCTTCGCTCTCGTAGTGGATGTTTCTGCTTCTTACCCGTGCCAGTCCAGGAGCACTGTGCTTGGAGCTGTCTGCTGAAGATCAAATCCTTTGCTTCAAAGAGTCTGGCATTAGATTCCTCCGTGGTAATGCGATTGTTCGCCCATCTCAACACACTTTCGAAATATGCTCGATCTGCCAGCTTATCGTCAAATTCCACCAACTCTTCTACGCTGTCTAATATGTTAAATTGGAAATTCTCGTCATCTGTTGTCCTCGGGCGTCCGCAAACGCTGTTTTTGACGTCATCCAAAGTCACCTGGAGCAGTGAGATATCTTTGTCTCGCCGAGTTAACCGCTTTTCCAGCTTGTCCACGGATGACTGTAGCTGATCGACCTTCTGGAACAGCAATGTGACGAGGTTGGGTGTCCAATTCATTGGTTCCGTTTTGGAATATTCGGCCAGAACATGATTTGATAGTGACGCTGGCTCCAAAGTCGGTGCTGCTTCAAGGTCAACCACGGTAAACCCCGAAACAGTAGAAGGTGCAGCTCGACACGTGGCTGAAACTGATGACGACGGTGATTTTGACGGTCCAGCTGAAGATGATGATGGTTGTGGCGGTGCATCTGATGATGATGATGGTTTTGGCGGTCTAGCTGAAAGCTTTAGCGGCCCTGTTGTAGATGATGGTGGTTTTGGAGGCCCTGTTGATGATGATGATTGTTTTGGCGGTGCAACTGATGATGATGGTGGTTTTGGCGGTGCAACTGACGATGATGATATCTTTGGCGGCCCAGCTGAAAGCTTTAGCGGCCCAGCTGATAACTTAAACGGCCCTGTTGATGATGATGATGGTTTTGGCGGTGCAACTGATGATGATAATAGCTTTAACGGCCCAGCTGAAAGCTTTAGTGGCCCAGCTGAAAGCTTTAGTGGCCCAGCTGATAACTTAAACGGCCCAATTGATGATGGTGGTGGTTTTGGCGGCCCTGTTGATGATGATGATTGTTTTGGCGGTGCAACTGAAGATGATGGTGGTTTTGGCGGTGCAACTGATGATGATGATATCTTTTGCGGCCCAGCTGAAAGCTTTAGCGGCCCAGCTGATAGCTTAAACGGCCCAGTTGATGATGATGGCGGTTTTAGCGGTGCAGTTGATGAAGGTAACTTGAGCGGTCTAGCGGATGATGATGCATGCTGTTGTGCCCATAACGGTTTTGCTGGCACTTCTGACTTTGATGGCTGTTCTATTGGTGGGAGTAAGACGCGGATCCCTGACTGTAGTGGTATATCGAACTCAGTTGCTGACCAAGTTGACGAATTGGTTCCACTATCACTGCCGGTTTCCACTGCTCGCTCCTTGAATCCGGTCCTTGACGACATGGTAGCTTCAAATGAGTCTGAATCTTCTAACACTTGAACTGCACTGCGTACGAACCGTGCTGCGTACGGATACGAACTAAAGTATGACATATATATTTTTGCTAACACACACACCCACCCTAATGCAAGAACAGGGTTAGAGAGGCAAATGCTATGGAAATTTGCACACGCTCCGCGCAACGGTGCGGAATGCGTATTTCAGCACGGGTATGTTTTGCGAATTCTCCCTCTTCGAATTCTTCCGTTTTGCGTTTGCGTTTTGCGGATATTTGCATTGTCCCATTCTGTATGTATCCTTTTTTACTGTACTCATTGATGTAGGTACTAAATGCTACCCTTCAGTACAGTGTCGATACCCCAGAACTGATCGGAAATCTACCTTATCCATGTTTGCCCGGCGTCTTCTATTCATGGTTCCACAGGTGCACAATTTAACCTGATTTTTTAAGTCAGGTGAGCTTAAACACTTTCACATTGTATTACTTTTTCCGGTAGGGATAAAAAACAACATGTTTTAAAAAAAGAGCTAGCTGGGTAAAGGAGAAATACGCATTCCAGAATATCCCACAAGCACTGTTCCCATTATTTTCTATTGAAATTCAATTTGAAAACCGTAGTCATTTTTTTGTTTTGAACCTAACCCTCAACGACACTTATAATGTTAATGCTCTTATTCGGTTATGTACATCACAATCACACCGCTATGTAACGGTAATTTAAAAGACATTGTAAGCGAGCGCCATAAAATAATCGCTTTCAACTTGGTGTTCAAGTAAGCTGACTAAACCATTTATATTGCGTTCGTAACGTAGTTGGCACGCAACACCCGATTGGTCGTGCCAGCATCGTGAGGGGATAGCAATCACCAGGATGTAACCGTAAGTACGTTTCTTTCCTCAATATCTGTACTAATAAAAAAATCTGTTACCAGCTGATCTTCCTTCAATACCAGGGTAGCATGCATGCAAGGAGGATACGCTTCAACGGGAAAGATAGAGATGAATACCTGCAATGGGTGGTAATAAGACAGATAGATAAAGATATACCTTTTGTCCTTTTTTTTCGTTCTATTACATGGCACGATCATATGGGCCGCCATTTTATGCGCGCTCCGGAACAGCGCACCAATCATGAGAGTAGCTCACTGCTGCGAGAGAGAGTAACTCATTACCAATACAACCGTTGAAGCGCGCCGCCACAAAATCAAAACAAGGCGCTCAAAAAAGTCGCACAGGTCTTCCTTGCGACTACTTTGTCCATACAACTCTCGCGTCGAGGGCTGCATGACAGATGACGTCGCAAAATGTAAACATTGCTCGTTGGGATATAAAAGAAGAAAGCATGTGAAATGTGTTTATACTTTTTTTTTGCTAGGAGTTTTTGCTAGGAATACAAAGGATGGCAAATCCAATACAGAAATCTAAAAATTGTCGTTACGGATAATATGATCTAGAAATCGTTTTCAATTGTATATTATTTAATCTTCTCGACATTATTTCGCTATTCCCTTAAAGTAATTATCGAGAATGTATTAGTTTATGCCAACCATTTCATTTTTTTTATTCAGTGAAGGCCATTAATTTTTAACGGTTGCCGGTGAAAATTAAAAAATAACTGTCAATTTGAACAAAATAACAACTGTCAACTGTCAACATCAAAATCGTCGTATCTGCGAATCGGCGTATCTCGAGGGGGTCGTAACTCGAGGGACGCCTGTATTCTATTATAGCGTCCTCGTGTTTTTGATTCTAAAGTCGATTTAAGCCTACCATTCTAAACATCAAAATCCTAGCGGAATATGGATCGAAAGTGATATTTTGGCAGTTTTTGAAGAATACTTTTACAGTTTACTGCGCTAAAAAATTAAGTGATTGTATATTTAAAGATAAATTAATTGAAATAATTTCAACGCCATTAACATCTAAGCTCATCTAAGCTCAAATGAAAAAAAAAAACACAAATAATTAAGCGAAATTAGATAAGAAAAAGTTTTTTTTCATAATTAAAAAGTTATTAATTTTTAAAATTTGGCGTGAGTATTTTAAAATAATCTCCGATGGTTGGTCTGGCGATTTGTCGCCTTCTGCAATTGCACTGCTTGATTCTTTCCCTCTGTTTGTGTATATGCGATGATGAGCAGTCGTTAACTGTTTTGACTATCGCTTATTATAAGAGGAATAAACAGGTGTAAAAACTTCGATTATTTTTGTGTTCTTGCTGTTTTTACCTTTTAATAATTATGCGTTTTATTTTCAATTCGACACGTTTTGTAAATGATGGTACCGATGTGACAAATGCATTGTCAAAATTAAAAAAATGTGTAATTCGAGTGTCGCGTAATTCACGGAAAGACTTTATCTACCGTTTCTACTGTTTGAAATGATCTCAACCGTTTCAGATGAAAAGACAAAATTTTCATGTATATGACAACCGTCGCAGATGATAGCACAATTGTATAATTTGATATTAGAAATCTGGTACGACGCTACCAGCAAACTACATACATGCATGAATTTTGCTGCTAGCGTCGTACCAGATTTATAATATCAAGTGATAAGATCATGCTATCATCTGCGACGGATGTCATATACGTGAAAATTTTGTCTTTTCATCCGAAGCGGTTGAGATATCATCTGCAACGCTTGTCATAATAGCTGATACTTTTGCTCTATGAAATGAAAAACCTTGTAAATAAATAAATATAGGTCCTAAATTTAGCGTTAAGCATTCACCTCAGTAAGATAACATTTTCGGTTAACTAGAAACTTAACAAACACCAGTTAGGCCTCGGTATACCGTTATGATTCAAATCACGGACAGCGTCAACTTCTAGACATTCGGCATGTTTTTAAGAATTTCCAGAATTCACAACAGAGTTCACAACGCTGTATATTTTTTAAAAATTGATATACTAAATTTACTATGATATACTAAAATTAATGTAACTGATCCCTAGGTGGGCCTGATACCACAGTAAATAAATATTTTCTATCGGTCAGTTAAACGCCGGATAAATTCTTAGTAGTTTTGGTTCAAACTGTTGTGATATGTTGCGCTACTCAACAACGGCCAACAACGCGGGAAAGGTTTAAGCTTACGATGTAGGTAAAAACCGTGTATTCACTGATAATGTCGTTGCCCTTCTGCCTGTTCGTACCGAGTGCCCGACCGCCGCTCGGTTCCCGCTTGATGCCCTCTCATTCTCCCGAGAGACCCGACCTCCTACACTCACACATCACACGAAGACCCTTGCCTGTCGTCGGTGAGTGGCCTAATGTGTTAGGCAGGTTGGGCCATAACATCTCCCCCTTTAAAACACGAACGCGTCGAACCATCGCGGGGGTCTTCTATTCCTTGAAGACCGACGAGGTTAACGTAACATGGTAGTACTGGTCTCCGGGGGTGCCGTCCGCTCCGGGGAGAGTGGTTGAGGGAGAGGGTCCGAGCACGATCCTCCTGACGTATCGGTTAGTGGTAATTCATCGCTCACCAACGGAAGTTTCCATTCATCCAGTATAACATCAATGGGTAGTTGAATGGATTCGCTACCTGGCTGCAGTATCTGAGGGATGTCCTTCGATGCTCGCTTCCGCATTTGGTTTTGATGTCTTCGGAGCATTCTGCCATCCGACCCTTTTAGTTGATACATGACGTTCCCCAACTTACTTATCACTTCAGCCGATATCCATCTCCATGAATTCCGCCCATGCACTTTTGTTAAAACAGCATCACCTGGCATAAATCCTCCATAAACGATATTAGTTTCCCTTTCAATTACAGTTGGCGGGCGCAAAAGATCGAGGTGGGTTCTTACGGGAAACTTAACCATCAATTCCCCTGGCGTTTCATTCCCCTCAAGCGGCGGATTAGGCGTGGTACGATAAGACTGCAGAAAAGTGTCCAGCGCCTCATCTATAGACATGTCTCCTGTTTGTATCTTTCTTAATGCGCGCTTTAGGGTGTCTACAAACCGCTCTGCCTGTCCGTTGGACTGCGGATGAAATGGTGGCGTAGTTATATGTTGAATGCCGCGGCTCTCACAGAATTCCTTAAATGCATCACTTGTGAATTGCGGCCCATTGTCACTCACAATTGTAAGGGGCATTCCGAAACGTGCAAATAATCTTCGTAATATGGCAACCGTAGCTCGTGTAGTAGTTATGGAAGTTTTTATAATTTCTGGCCACTTGGAAAACGCGTCCACCACTACTAGGAAGTAGGCGTCCTGAATTGGCCCAGCGTAGTCCACATGTAGTCGTTGCCAAGGGCCGGAAGGTTTCGGCCACGGTGCTGGTATTGCTTGAGGTGGTGACTTGGCAGCCGCTGCGCATAGTTCACAAGTAGCTACGTACTGTACTATTTCATTGTCCATCAGTGGCCAGTACACATAACTTCGCGCAAGCGATTTCATCCGTTGGATTCCTGGATGACCACGGTGGAGCTGTTCCAAGCACTGTGTTCGCAGGTCTGCGGGTATAACCAGCCTCTCCCCGAACAAAATGCACCCTTCAACCGTCGATAGTGCCTCTTTGCGGTCATGGAAACGCGCTAATTCCGAGCCGTAGCTAGTCTCACGCGGCCAGCCTTCTTGTATATAACGATAAACCTCTCGCAGCAAAGACTCCGATTGCTGGCGATTACGTATGCTAAAACCCGCGTTTCCCCAATTTTGCGATAAACGTCGATGTTCTTCATCCTCCATCATTTCGTCCGGGTTTAACATCCTTCTACGCTTACGCGAAATTGTCCCGTCTTAATAGCGCGATACACACAATATAAAACACTTAGAGTTCCATAAACGACACACTTTTAACAAATAGCACGCAAATTAAAATTCGTCGGGTTCGATAAAAGAAATAAATACTTGTTTGGAATAAAATAGTCTATCTTTTCTTTTACTCTCGTCGCCACTGTTGTGGTATGTTGCGCTACTCAACAACGGCCAACAACGCGGGAAAGGTTTAAGCTTACGATGTAGGTAAAAACCGTGTATTCACTGATAATGTCGTTGCCCTTCTGCCTGTTCGTACCGAGTGCCCGACCGCCGCTCGGTTCCCGCTTGATGCCCTCTCATTCTCCCGAGAGACCCGACCTCCTACACTCACACATCACACGAAGACCCTTGCCTGTCGTCGGTGAGTGGCCTAATGTGTTAGGCAGGTTGGGCCATAACACAAACCAACGCCAGTACTATTTCTTCGATAACTCCAATTCATCGTGTCCACGTGCATTGAAATACATCGAAATCCATTGTGGAAATACTTATCAACTTAAAAACAATAGTTTTTGTTATCGTATTGTGCCCTGAATTTCATCAAAACACGTATTTAATACTGTCTGGAAGTCGACGCGATACTTTTTGTTTACCAACCTTGTTTTAAATTCCGGACAGTCGAAATAGATTGTGCATATTTGCTCAAAAATATTATTAAGACAGTGATAATCACAAGAAAACAGAGATATTTGAAGATGTGTAAGACGAATGCTTTGATCGCCGTACGGAAAAGACCGTCAATGTACGTAGCAATTCTTCGTTTCTATGCATCTACGGCCGAAAATACACAGGCTACAATTACGCGCCCGCAAAATTTCGGTTCATATATTTTCAGCCTACGAAAACAAGAAAAAAAAACTTTACTCAAACCGCGGTGTTTTTAAACCGTTGTTCTGTCGGTCTAGCAGGACTCCTTTTCTCAAAATTGTGTGCTTGGAATTTACGATAAGTTAAAAACCAAAAAGGTTCAATGTAAATGTAAATTTGATAACTATATACGACATTTTGAGGCTGTATGGAATTCAAATCACAATGTCCGGGATTTGATTCTTATTCCGGAAAGTTTCGACTTGATTTTCAAAGTCGTCGTAAAGATGTTATAATTTTTGAATTATTTAGAGTAAAGTTGATCAAAATCTATACTTTTTTCTTAAATGGCAATTGTAGTAAAATGCGTTATAGGGGGAGTCTGCGATGAAAATTGAATTAGTAATTAGTGCTTATTTAAAAAAACGGTCCACGTAACACGGTGGCTTTCCCAAACGGATTTTTCCAAGAAATAACACATGTGTTTTTCATCCTATGCTTTGCACACTGCATTGTATTAGCCTGTAATGTGCAATGCACATAATCCGCTCATATGTATGTTTGATATAACGTGTAAAAAAACATTTTTTCAACAATTTGTTACAATTTTGTCAATTGTTTGCAAATTTTAAGAGATAACCTCCCACATCAAATTATTATCATCATCAATTAATTACTTTAGCTGTTTGAATTGTAAATAATACAAATTTGCGATTTTCAATGATTTTTTTACGTTTAATCGAAAACAAAGATAAACGTAGTTGACAAACTTTTGACCGAACCCTGTTTTATCTCTATAATTTGGTTAAATCATAAGTGTGGAAAAAGTTATGGGCTATTGATTATTTTAACACATAGCAGCTCGAATATGTTTTATCTTCGCATTCATAACTATTGTTGTCGTATTGTGTTCCTATAATGGTGGTAGACAAAGGTACCTAAAAAATGTGTATAATATAAGTGGAACATAATTTTGAAGCTGTTTTCTTTAGAATAGCAAGGATTACTGCCGTAATATTGGTTTCTTACATTGATCTTTAAAACTTTATAAACATGAGTGATGAAAATATTCAAAACAAAAGTACTGAATAAAAACTGTAGTTTATACATACCAGGAAGGGTGTGTTTGATTCTAATTAAATTTTATGATATACTAAGCTAGTTTTAGATATTTTTTTTTGGTAAATTACTTGTATGAAATTCATTTCTGGTGCTATTTTTTGTGAAAACATTACGACATGTTAAAAATATCCCGAAAAAGAATCTAAAATGTACTGTATTAACTGATTTTATAACTGCAAACTCGATACGAACTTGCCTGTTCTGTGCACCTATAATGTCACTTAAAATTGCAAAATTATGGTCGAAAGCCAATGGATTTTAGAAAATCAATAACATATCATACCAGTTATGTTAGAAAAAATCAAAAATATGTGTTGTTGGGCCTTTCTAAAACAAAGTGGGCTAGTAACATATTTAATACATAGTGAAGAATATACCTGCATAAAATAAATGCCTTGAGACATCTTTTTTTGTTGTTTTTTTTAAATTTTGTCAACCTATATTAAATTTGCTCATCCCTGCAGTTTTGCTGTTCGTCATTTCAGTTATTTAAGAGTAATTTAGCGGCACGCAGTGTTGTCATTTGTCGTCAATAGCTGTTGAGTATAGTGCTTCATAGCTGCACTCTACCGAGTTTGATACTAAACGCGGGTAAAACTAAACTTCGATTGCCGATTGCAGATAATGTATTGTTGTGTTTGAGAATGAGTACTTTGTAAAAGTGTCCATCGACCTCAATATCATATCATCAATATACAATATAGACTCGGTGATACGCACTTAATTGAGTGTGCATCTTAATTCATGAGTTAATTGTTGCATACATTTTCAAGTTGTGCAAAGAAAGCTTATGATTTAAAAAAAAATGTAAGAAACAAAAGATAAATATCTTCTAAATCACATTTCACTACTTATTGCTTTAGAATTCACTAAACAAGCTTTAGAATTCACTAAACAATTAATTTTATTCCGGGTTTTTGTAACGGCGATTTCACAAGCGAATAATGGTTTTCGGGTGTAGGCGCGGTTTAAAAATAGTCCGGTCTCTCAGCTGATCGTTTGCGTACTGCTCTTTGAATGCGTACCGAGATAGCATGACCCTTGGTGACCCCTGTTCTCGACCGTGACCTAGTTTCTAATTTCTCGTATTCTCTCTCTCTTTCTCTCTCTCTCTCTATCGGACGTAACTTCATTTCCCTCTCGCCTTGTTTCTATCTCCCCCTGTTTATCTTCTGTTATCGGTGTTATCCTCCTGTCTAACGCCACCTGGTGCTCGGTTCGATAACCAGCCCGGATTATCGCGAATGGTCAAGTGACAACCGATCTTTATAAACAAACATTTTATGTGCTGACAAACTGCATGGCAAACGTGCCAACACTCCACCCCGTCAATCCTTTACGCTTTCAAGGATTTACTAAATAAATAGCGCGTTTGCTCTGTGACGATAAAGATGAAGTGTTTGAAGGGTTTGAAGGGAACTTTCCTATACTGTATCGCAATCGCACTCAACATCAAGAACAGCGATTTTAACTACTGGTCTTTTTAGTGACTTGCCGTTTGCCGTCCGCACTACCACCTGCCTTATTCTGCCGTCTTTACCGGCTATCGTCTCCTCAACCTTCGCCCTCAACCAATTCTTCCGCGGACCCTCAGCGATGCATACAAGATCGCCAACATTCAACCGACGCGTATCTTCGCGCCATTTAGACCTTGTGTTCAGGGCTGGCAAATACTCCTTTAACCAACGGTCCCACATCACATCGGCTAAAGCTGAAGATCGTTTGTAGCTGCTTCTTAGTGTTTCTGCTAAATCTACGTTGGGACGCAGCTGCCCCTTGGTTCTGCACGAACTCCCTAACAGAAAGTGGTTGGGTGTAAGCGCTTCTGCATTTGACGAGCTTTGCGGCATATAGGTAAGCGGTCGGGAGTTGATCAGACTTTCTGAATCAGCTAATGCGGTTAGAAGTATCCCGTCGTTCAGTTTCCTACCGTCATCCAGTGCTAGCATAGCTTCCTTAACACTTCGCACCATCCGTTCCCATGCGCCTCCCATATGGGGTGCCGAAGGGGGATTAAATATCCATCTCGTCTGAACACCGGTGAATGTTTCGGCACAAGAGTAGTTGATGTCCGCCAGTTGTTTCGTGAGTTCATTATTGGCTCCAACGAAATTGGTCCCGTTGTCGGAAAATATCTCGCTGGGAGCTCCGCGTCCGCTAACGAAACGTCTTATCGCCATAATGCAGGCTTCAGGAGAAAGGCTGTGCGCTACTTCTAAATGCACCGCTCTCGTCACTAAACAGGTGAATACTGCAATGTAACGCTTTTCCTTGCGCCTCGATTTAACCACCTCGATCGGCCCTAAATAATCTACTCCCACTTTACAAAACGGACGTACATATGGAGTAAGCCTTGCTTCTGGCAATGGTGCCATTCGTGGCTGTGATGGTTGCGTCTTCTTGATTTTGCATCGTTGACAGTTTTTGGCGATTCTGGCCACGCTGGATCGCAGGTGTTTTATGTAGAAACGTTGCCGTACTTCGTTTACCACAGTCTCGTTGTTAGCGTGACTGTCACATTCCATCATCTTGTCACAAGGGTTATGACAGATATGCATATGGGTTATGATGATATCCAATGCGGGGCGCGATTCATGTGACGTTTGGCCACTGAACGATGATTGGGGTACAACGCTTGAGACGAAATAGAACTATACAAGAACTACCAAAATTCCGGCTTGTGTCGAATTTATTAGTGACCAAAGCGTTGATGATACTCCCTCAAAATAAGTGTTGTAACGTAGTGTGTTTTCGGTAGAATGATGGGGTATCTTGTATCGAAGGGAATGTGATGAGCTTTGGCTATGCGCCCATCGATTCGCAGGATCCCAAACTCATCTAAAAAGGGGGTTAAGCCATAAAGCGTGCTATTTCGTGATACTTGAGGTGCGTTTTCGTTCTGAGTGGTACGTGGGGCGTGAGTCGAGTTGGACTTAGCTAACACCTGAACTTCTTTCTCAAAAGCATCCATCTGTGCGTTTTGCAGCAGAAATCGTTCGGCTTTCTGGTATTCTTCGCTGGTTAGGGGTGTATGTTCTGCTGCTATTTTTTGTTTGATACTTTGTTTTTGCTTAGTAGGGACGTGTCTCCATTCCTTTGAGTCTGATAGTGACAATATTTCGCCTACTTGACATGCTACAAACTGCTTTAGCTCATGGGTAGGTGTTCTGATCCACGAAAGCACTACTTCAGAATCTGTGTGGAAGTACGTGGCTTTAAATTCCAGGTCGTGGCTGTCGCATACCATGCGTTTTAGTCTTGCGCCCAGTAGCGCTGCCTGTAATTCTAGCTTGGGGATCGTTAGGTGTTGTAAGGGGGCTACTTTACTTCGTGCCATAACCAGCGCACAACGTATACCGCTAGGAGTCTCTTTTCTGAAGTAGGCCGCACAGCCGTACCCCAACTCACTAGCGTCAGTAAAAATGTGCAATTGTAGGGGAGCATGGGTGTTTGACGCGTTCACTCCAAAGTAGCATCGCGGGATTCTTAGGGAATGGATACTGGGAAGGAGTGCCGTCCATCGTTTAAACTTGTTATACTGTGTTTCATTTAGTTCATCATCCCATTTTAGGTTATCACGCCAGAGATCTTGCATCATCATTCTGCCATGGATGAGCACTGGCGCCACAAGTCCCAATGGGTCAAACAGACTCATGATGATTCGCAGAACTATGCGCTTAGTAGGCTTCTTGGTGCCATCAATGTATGGTTTCAGCTCTTCGTGCCAGTTTGCAGAAAATTTGAATGAGTCTGATACAGGGTCCCATATTATTCTAAGCACGCGTGGGTGCTTACCCTCTTGACCGAAGTTTATAAACAGATCACGATCGCTCGTTGATTCTTCCAGACCTTCGAGGACAGCATTGTTGTTGCTCACCCAATTTCTCATATTGAATCCAGCCTGCGCATCAATGTGCCGTACTTGTTTTGCCCTATTAATTGCCTCTTCCAACGTGTCGCAACTATCGAAGTAGTCGAACATGTATGTGCTTTGTTTGATAGCGGCTGCCGCTTCTGGATATATGTTGGTATGTTCTTCCGCATTTCGGTGCATTACATACTGGGCTGAGCATGGAGAACAAGAAGCTCCAAATATTGCGACATACATGATGTAGGTTTGTGGTTCATGGTTTGGATCGAAACGAAAGAGGAATCTTTGTGAGTGCTTGTCCTCTTCTCTTATACGGATTTGGTGGAACATTTTCTCAATGTCTCCCCCAAATGCCACCATGCGTTGGCGGAATTTGCAAAGAACGGTGGGCAGCTGCACTAACAGGTCGGGCCTTTTCAACAGCTCCGAGTTCAACGATACTTCTCTTACTTTGGCTGCTGCATCCCACACTAAACGCTTTTTATCTGGCTTTCGGGGATGCCCAACTACATTGAGCAGTAAGTACCAGACCCTTTTTTGTTCGACCGAGTTCAACTCAGACTCCTCCGCCCTATGTGCGAAACCCTTTTCAACATACAATCGTATCTGATTATGTACGTTTTCTTTCAGGTCTGGGTCCTTTTCTAATTTTCTCTCGAGGGATCGAAGCCTTGCCATCGCCATCGGTTTACTGTCTGGAAAACGGAAATCATCGCTTTTCCACAACAAGCCCGTAGTGTAACGGCCATTGCACTTAGTTGAAGTGGTTTCTAATATTTTTTTAGCTCTACGCACATCTTCAGGTTCTCACAGGAACTTGTTAAAGGAACACAAAGCACTTTCCTCTAACGCAAAGTACTGCCGCATGGTCTCTTTCAGTTCTTGATCATTGTTTTCTTTGTTGCTGGAGGATCGGTGGCTATCCTGAATCAGATGGATGCTGTGATAATGAGCGCTTTGACATCTCTCCTTATTACTTGCATTTATCGTTCCATAAATGGCCCACCCTAGCGCACTGCGAACGGCGATCGGCTCTCCAGGCTGCCCCGAACGTGTTTCCAGCGGTTTTAGCAATTCTACGCCTACTAACCCGATGAGCAGTTGAGGAACGGGGTGGTCGACGGTGAGAAGTGGAATGTCCTACAAGTAGTAAACGGCATTAATGGCTGCTTCTGATTGCTTTAAAACAGCACTTGAACCACTCATAAAAGAGATTCGCTCCGGTTTTACTCTTGTTAATCAAGCTCACTCAGCAACACCGCTTAGTAGCCAGCCTTCTAAAATGAGGCGAGTGATCCATGCGAAAAGGCTATTTTCTAATATAACCAAAACACAAACACCAGAAGATCAAACAAGATTGAACAACAGCAACAATAGCAACAAACAGCACCACAATAGATCAGTCAACAAGGAATTGACCAACATTCCCGAACCACCGTTAATTATAACTAGCACTAATGCAAGTGTTTCACCCACACACGCACTTAACATTTCGCGTCTCTCTACTGACACCACAAAAGAAAAAGTCGAAAAAACAGTGAAGCACTTTTTGGGCACTGATGATGTTTTGGTCCATTGTTTGTGGCGTAAGGACACTGACCTATCTACAGTTACCTTCTTATCATTCAAAGTGCTAAGGCCCGTGGCAACGCTCATCGGATGCGATTTTATCGGACGAGATTTATATGGGATTTGACAGATAACGTCGGACGTGCGATTTCGTCGTCCGACGTTATCTGTCAAATCCCATATAAGAATTTGACAGGCCGTCCGATAAAATCGCATGCGAAAAAGCGTTGCCACCGCCCTAATACCAGCATCGCTCCGTACTAAAGCACTGAATCCAGAAACCTGGCCAAGTGGCCTTCCGATCCGGGAATTTGTCGATCGAAAAAACTCCAAAGCTCTGCCGAGCTTTGTAATGCCTTCACAAACAAATTACACACCTGTTACCAATATGCCAATCACGGACGAACAACCTCCAGAATGCCTGAACACAACTTTGATCTACCCGGTACTATAATTAAACAACCTAATGAATGTT
This sequence comes from Anopheles gambiae, assembly GCF_943734735.2. Taxonomy (NCBI): domain Eukaryota; kingdom Metazoa; phylum Arthropoda; class Insecta; order Diptera; family Culicidae; genus Anopheles; species Anopheles gambiae. The sequence goes on along the minus strand of NC_064601.1, from coordinate 68,704,920 downwards.
GTGGTGTGAAATATTCCGCGACTCAGTGCTATACTCAACTACCATTTCTTTTCGTTCAACATTCAACTGTATCGACGCACGCTGAGATCACTATTGTTAACAATGGCCAAACACTAAACCGGCATAATAATGACCTTACCATATATTACCAAAACATTCATGGACTACGCACTAAACTTGAGGATGTTTACATTGCTTCTAGTGAGCTTGATCACGATGTTATTGTTCTCACAGAAACATGGCTTGATGATACAATACTATCGCAGCAGGTAATCTGTGACAAATACGCTATCTATAGAAGCGATAGAAATGCTAATAACAGTGTCAGACAGATTGGTGGTGGTGTCCTGATCGCTGTTTCCAAACGTCTCAAATGCCTTCCTGTGCACACCAATATAACGTGTATTGAACACTGCTGGGTAAAAATCCTGCTGTCTTCAAGTAAAATCTTTGTTGGTGTAAGTTACATCCCTCCTGATCTTAGTACAAATACTGCAATTATGACTGCTTTCGACGAGGCTCTTGATAGTGTGAGTGCTTCTATGAACGACAACGATACGATGTGTCTGTTGGGTGACTTCAACCAACCAATGATCGCCTGGCGTGCTATCGATAGGCACTATGAACCCGCGTCATCTGTGTCTGGTCAAAATCGCTTTTTTTATGTAATAAATTATCATTGCTTAAAACAAATTAGTGGGATAGTAAATGATCTAAGAAGACAATTGGATCCGTGTTTTGGATCGTATTCGTCTCAAATGAGCTTGAAAATAGCGTGCCTAGGCACTCAGTCACTGTCCCCCTTGTCGCGATTGTTCCGGTTGATAACCACCATCCACCACTGGAAATCACGCTGCAGAACTCCCACACTAGTTCAGACGATAATTCTGGCATAGTCTTGCCTCGTGCTGTATCTGCTTATAATTTTGCTAGAGCTGATTTTGTTAGCATAAAGCAAGCGTTGAGGGACACTGATTGGACTAGACTTCAAAACATGGAATTAGAAGCTGCTTCTGAATACTTAACGTCAACAGTGTCAAACATCATTGAACAATTCGTACCTAAACGAATATTTACAAATTCACAACCATGGTGCACTAGATACCTTAAAAGGTTAGAAAGAATGCGTCGTTCTGCATATCGTATATTCAGTCGTACACGCAATGAAGCCGATAGAAGCAATTTCCTGGAGGCTGCAAGGATCTTCAAGTTTCATAACCGAAAATTGTATGCTAATTACATCCGCCGTGTCCAGATATCCATTCGAGCTTGTCCAAAATCATTTTGGAACTTTATGGACCGTAAGATGAAGCGTACTTCCCTCCCTTCATGCATGACACTTGATGGTCGATTATTTACCGACACGCGAGAAATATGTAATGGTTTTGCAGAGCTGTTTGCGCGTAGTTGCACGAGCTTTCCCGAACAAAACCTGAAGGTAGAGAAAGCGTTACGTTTTGTGGCTCAGGACTCCGTAGACATTTCATTGCCTTCTTTTACAATCGATGATGTACGTTTAATGGCTTCAAAGCTGAAACCCTCCTCAGCCTCTGGACCCGATAACATTCCGGGTATAGTGATCGTTTCATGCATTGATGAATTGGCTTCACCACTAGCAACCATTTTTAATAAATCACTTCGCACTGGATTCTTTCGTGACCAATGGAAAAAGTCATGGATATTTACTGTTTACAAAAAAGGCGACAGAACGTCTATCTCAAATTATCGAGCTATTTCCATGCTATGTACCCCCAGTAAACTGTTTGAATTATTGGTTCATAAACATATAATGCATGGCGCTATTAACACGTTGTCTGCCACGTCAGCCACTATGTGGCTGACGGGTTTTTTCCGATCGGGCCACGTCAGCCACATAGTGGCTGACACATTACACATTGTAAAAGACGTGTTATAAGAGATAAATTTGCACGTATTTGATCGGTTCTTTCTCAATGCTTTTCTTTCACGGTTATTAATTCTTAAAAAAAATATTATTATTATTTTTTTTTCTTTAACTCAACAACCGATGTCGGTCAAGGCCTGCCTGTACCCACTTGTGGGCTTAGGCTTTCAGTGACTAATTGATTCCCCCCCCATAGCAGGATAGTCAGTCCTACGTATGGCGGCGCGGTCTATTTGGGGATTGAACCCATGACAGGCATGTTGTTAAGTCGTACGAGTTGACGACTGTACTACGAGACCGGCTCAAAAAAATTATTAAAATATCAAAATGAGTTTCTATTATGTTTTCATCCGATCTGATATCCGATTCCCTTGCAAGCAGCAGTTGGAGTCGGAATGTCACCGACTTTTGCGAAAGGTAAAGAAAGGGAAGGGAAGGGAGGGGAGGGGGGTTCCAAGAATGAAATTCCATGGAATTAGCTCAACAAACGACATTGTGGAGCGACTGAGACAACAAAGAGAATTGGTGAATTTGATTTAAAAGAGAAAAAATGCAACAGCAAATGCAATCGTTTCAAAGAGTGAATCCGTGGCCTGACGGGGCAGTTCAGTGGGCATGTATGGTGGCAGACAACGTGTTAACGTATTTACACCTTTGCAACATGGCTTCCTACCTGGACGCTCCACCGTCACAAACTTAGTGCAGTTCTTGCATTTTACTTACAAGCAGCTAGACAAAGGGTTCCAAGTAGATACTGTTTATACTGATTTTAACTCTGCTTTCGATAGCGTCAATATCCATACTTTGACTAGCAAACTTTTAAAGCTTGGTTTTCATATCAGTATAGTTAAGTGGCTGAATTCCTACTTATCGTGTCGTTCAGTACGTGTTAAGATTGGGGATTGCATCTCTAGTGAATTTAGCAGGGTATCTGGTGTTCCTCAAGGCAGCATTTTAGGGCCTCTATTATTTAATCTCTTTATTAACGACATTGTCTACGCTATACCTGACTGCCCGGTTCTACTATTTGCAGATGACCTTAAAATGTACTTTCCTGTGCGTAGTTCTAATGACTGTCTCCGATTGCAATGCTTTCTTTCTATTTTGAATAATTGGTGTTCCTTAAACTGTTTGTCTGACGTTAAGTGCTCGGTTATTTCGTTTACTCGTGCCAGAGCTCCTCTATGTTTTAATTATGTTCTTTCTGACACTTCATTGCCTCGATCTGAAAGTGTTAGGGACTTAGGCATTATATTAGACACGAAACTTTATTTAGACAAACAATTTGACGACGTAATTGCTAGGGCCAATAGGACTCTTGGACAAATAATTAGAAATAGCAAAATGTTTCATGACCCTCTCTGTTTAAAATCACTTTATGGTTGCCTTGTTCGTCCTTTGATTGAGTACGCTTTAGTTGCTTGGTTTCCGGAGCAAGTTACTAGAATTGAGAGTCTTGAGAGGATCCAGCGAAAATTTACCCGGGTAGCTATTAAGCGGCTTCCGTGGAGACATAACGACGTACTACTAGCTTATTATACGAGGTGTCAGTTGTTAGGGCTTGAAACTTTGGAAATGAGAAGAATTGTTGCCCAAGGAATTTTTATTTTTAAACTGGAAGAATCGATGCACCTCTATTGCTAAGTCAGGTAAATTTTTATGTCCCTACTAGACCTTTAAGAACTCGACAATTTTTAATAACTGATTTTCGTTATCGTCTTTTCTGTGCTAGGGATTCGTTGCTATTGATGTCCAAGAATTTTAATTTATTTTCAAATGTTATAGACCTGTCCTTTAGTATACCAAAATGTTCTAGTGTCATACGAGAATGCATTATGTCTAATTTTAGGAACACATAGTTTATAAGACATAAGTTTTAATTGTGTATGTAGGCCATGGAGGCTCGATACTTTATTATAATAAATAAATAAATAAATAAACTCGTGATTAGCTAAGTAGTGGTCATCGGAACTAAGCTGGCTGCATAAGTGTTGAACAGCCAACCCAAAAGTAATTAAGTCGTCCAAGCGTTCGGGTCTAGGTAAATGCACTTGTCGGATTTTCTGCACCATATCCGTTACCACGAGGGATGGTTTGCCAAACAGACGCTGGAGGGTTTTAATTACTAACGGCACGGATGAAGGTGAATCCAACCAGCCTTCAACCACATCCCGTGCTGCGCCAAACAAACACTCTTCCAGTCTAGCTAGATTTTCCACGTTTGAAAATCCACATGCTGCTGTTGACTCCACGTAGCTGTTATAAAATCGTGGCCAGTCCCTAGGCGTTCCGCTAAAAGCATTTTCGTGGCCATGCTTGTCTGGCTGCAATCTCATCTGCAGTTGGTCTCAGACAGTTCACTGTCCTCTCTCTGTGCAACTTGTCTCTCACCATATCACTTTACCTTTCTTGGTTACTCGTCGAAGGTCTAAGGTGTTCCTGCATAGTTGCTTGGGGCTTCCAGCTGCTAGCGGCATGTGGTAAGAACGCATTTTGCTTTTGCACCCAATTCGCGGTCTTCATCTCACCTCTAACGACACGATGAGATTTCAGAGGCACTTTTTCCATCGCTCCGATTGGACCGTTTCTCGAGTTCGTCCATTCTACGCTGCAAGTCAATCTGCAGCTTCAAATGGTCGGCCATCATCTTTTCCTTTTCCGCGAGGAGACGCTTTACTGTTTCATTTTGCTCGGTCAGAAGCTTCATCAACGTGCATTTGGATGAACTTCTCGACATTTCACTAACTGTGTGGCGCGATCCACGTTCTGGTGCTCGTTGCTCGGATTCTCGCACGGTCACTTCTTGCTGCTCGGTGTGGATTGACTTCCTTGTCGGATCCTGATCGCCAACGCCATGGGCTGCTTTGGTTTCTTCTTGATGAACCAAATCGCAGCTAGCTTGAGGCTTACTGCCGGCACCATTTTACTTTCACCTTCAACATGATACTCGTCGACCTTTTCCGCGGCTTTGCACTTTTCACATGACCACTTTTTGCTTTTTACGCTCCACGAAACATTTGCACAGTCGAAATGGCTCCATCCGTTGCACTTATCGCACTGCACCATATTCGACGCACTATTCATGCGATCGCATGCAATGCAATCGTGTCCTTTCGCGGCTTTCGGCATTTTGCACAATGTAGATTTGCAAATGGATCGAATATTCTTTGAATGCTGACTATTTTTAAAATTTGTTGCTTTAGAACTCACTAAACAAGCTTTAGAATTCACTAAACAATTAATTTTATTCCGGGTTTTTGTAACGGCGATTTCACAAGCGAATAATGGTTTTCGGGTGTAGGCGCGATTTAAAAATAGTCCGGTCTCTCAGCTGATCGTTTGCGTACTGCTCTTTGAATGCGTACCGAGATAGCATGACCCTTGGTGACCCCTGTTCTCGACCGTGACCTAGTTTCTAATTTCTCGTATTCTCTCTCTCTTTCTCTCTCTCTCTCTCTCTCTCTCTCTCTCTCTCTCTCTCTCTATCGGACGTAACTTCATTTCCCTCTCGCCTTGTTTCTATCTCCCCCTGTTTATCTTCTGTTGTCGGTGTTATCCTCCTGTCTAACGCCACCTGGTGCTCGGTTCGATAACCAGCCCGGATTATCGCGAATGGTCAAGTGACAACCGATATTTATAAACAAACATTTTATGTGCTGACAAACCGCATGGCAAACGTGCCAACACTACTTTTGACCGAACAATGTTCATACACGACGCGCGTTCCGCTCCTGAGGAAACGCGTATAACTATACATCCATAGAAATGAAATGTCATTCGAACGCGCTACCGAGGAAATGCATACAGGGTTTTCGAGGATTATATAGACATGTTCATCGAGTTGTAGATTCGTTCAGGCATATAATAGACTCTTTCAGCGCGATGTAGAATTGTTCGGAAGTAGGTGTAGACATGTTCGGTTATACTGTAGAGCTGTCACTTTCGTACCCCTTGGACTGCAAGTTGGATCATTCTCATCAGAAGGTAAACAAACGGTTTTCGAAAAAATATGCCTTTTTCAACTAATTTATGTATTAAACAGCTTGGAGAATGATTATTAGCTACTTTTAGGTCTTTTAAGAATGAAAAATTGAACCCTGCGGCACAGTGTGTAAACAAAACAAATGACAGCTCTACAGAATCGCTGAACATGTCTACGCCTACTTCCGAACAATTCTATATCTCGCTGAAAGAGTCTATTATATGCCTGAACGAATCTACAACTCGCTGAACATGTCTATATAATCCTCGAAAACCCTGTAAATGCTCATGTTGGACATATCTGCGGAACTGTTTTACGCGTTTGAACGCGCCCGCGGAAACGCGCGTCGCGTATTTGCGGCCTAAGGCCCGTGTCTGTGCTCCATCGCATGCGATTTTATCGCACGTGCTGTCATACACTTTTTCGTATAATATTGCGATTATTTGAATGATTTTAATAATATAACAATTATGAAAAATTAAGTTGAGATTGTTCCTACAAAACACCACACATTTAGTTTGACAGATAAAATCGGATGCGGCGTCCGACGAAATCAAAAAATTTTGATTCCGTCGTACGACGATATCGCACGTCCGACGTTATGTGTCAAATCCCATATAAAATTTTGACAGGCCTTCCGATAAAATCGCATCCGATGGAGCACAGACACGGGCCTAAGGGCGGTGGCAACGCTTTTTCGCATGCGATTTTATCGGACGGCCTGTCAAATTTTTGTATGGGATTTGACAGATAACGTCGGATGACGAAATCGCACGTCCGACGTTATCTGTCAAATCCCATAGAAATCTCGTCCGATAAAATCGCATCCGATGAGCGTTGCCACCGCCCTAAGATTTACCGAGCGTTTATTGTACCCTGGTGGGTAGAGTTCTGGTCACTCTGAATGTGTTAACCTGCAAAAAAATGGGGCGCATTTATTGTTTTCATGTGGATAGAATCCGAGTGCAAAAGAAGCGCTAATACATGATGCGTAAAAATCTGTACCAGAAAATAAAAATTGATTTCTTTTCCTTGAATAACCAAACCCATAAGTATATTTATTATAGTTATTGTTTATGATGTTCTTTTAGCTATTAAAATACATATCCAAAGCATATTTCAACTTTAGGAAGAGGTCTGCTGACCGAAGAAACAGTGATGTTTGGAGTTATTTTGTGCAACTAAATTCATCAAATTCATACAAATGTAGAATTTGTCAGTGAATATTATCCGCGAAACAAAAGTCGACGTATACTTTAAAACGTCATCTGGAAGCCAAACACCTGACCTGGACATCGAATTCATCTGCTAATTCATCGGATAAAAACAAAGGACACTAATGAGGATTTAGGAGAGCATAGCGGTAGTTCCATATCACGAAAAAGCATTCAAGGAACCTTAGGCGATTTTGTACAAATACAAAATCCTTTGAATACAAGTGCAAATACTAATATTGATAAAAAGCTCCTTAACGTGTTTTGTAACCATGCACTGCCGTTTCAATTGGTAGAAGCTCAAGATTTCAAAGATTTAGTGAAAACGTTGTGTCCTAGCTACAATCTTCCGGCACGAAAAACTCTGAGCAATGCTATGCTAGATGCAAGTTATCAGGACCTTTTAGAAAAGGTAAAGAACAATCTTACCGAAGCCAAATCTGTTGCCTTAACTTCAGATGGTTGGACCGGAATCAATAACGATAGCTTCATGGCAGCAACAGCTCACTACATCGATGAGAAAAGTGGACTATTAAAATCCCAACTTTTAGAGTGTGGAAATTTTACAGGTAGACACACATCGGAAAATATTGCTAAATGAGTAACTGTTGTCCAAGAAACATTTAACATAAAAAGTAAAGTGGTATGTGTAGTTACAGACAATGCTGCCAATATGAAAAATGCAGTCATGTTATGTGGAGTTGAACACATTCTCTGCTTTGCCCATTCACTACATCTTGTTGTAAAAAATTCTATCAATGCCTCAATTAGTGATACAGTGGAGAGAGTGAAGAAAATAGTGGATTATAAAAGAAGCTCGATCGCCACAGCTAAACTAGGCGAGCTACAAAAAAACCTCCACCACAAAGAACAAAAACTTATTCTTGATGTTTCAACAAGGTGGAATTCTACTTTGTGTATGCTGGAAAGGTTCAACGAAAACAAGGAACCGATAATTTCTTCTCTTGCACTCTCAGGAGTAACTAACCCAATAGAAGAAAACGATTGGGTGATAATGACAGATGCAGCGAGTGTACTGAAAGTGTTCCACAGCATCACACAAGAAATTTCGGCAGAAAAAAACATTACATTATCGAAAGTTAGTGTAATTATACGTCTGTTACTTTGTAAGATAAGAAGTTATAGTAATTTGAATTTATGCCCAGAAGTAGTAATCCTTGTAAATAATTTGCTTGATAATTTCAATAGAAAATTTCGTTATTTAAATAAGGAAATAATTGCGCATTCCACTATTTTAGACCCTAGATTTAAGAAAACAGGGTTTGAAAATGATGTAGAATTTGAGGAAAAATGCCGCAGCTTGATATCTCAAATAGATAACGTAGAAGAATGACTAACAAAGTTATCAAAATCTTGTTCATAAAGTATAACTTAGAAGACGAATAATCTAGAAAAGGTATGAAGGGGTTTTCAAGGGTTTCTATGGTTGTGGTACACTTTATTGACTCTTTCCTATGGGAATAAAAATTAATGTGAAAGTAATGGTACTCTATAGCAAACTTTTTGGGCAAATCTATCAGGAAGGTGCTACGAGCCTCTCCAAAAAAGGTGTCATAGAGTCCCATTCCCTTCATATATAGTTCACTTACCATATGAAAGAGTTAAAAAAGGACCCAGAACTATGAGAACCACTGAAAACCCCAATAATCTGCAGGTTCTGTTGGTGGATTAGGAACAAGGAATCTATGGGAATTACAATTTGTAAATTAAGGAAAACCAATCAGAATAGAATAGTGTTGAGGAAATCGTATTCCATTTAGCATACGTGCGCGCGAGAGAGAGAGAAGGAGAGAGAGAGGGAACTTAATCGTTGTCGCTGTGCGCTGCTCGACGAGAGAGCGCTACGCGCTGACCGAGAGAATTCTTATCAGCTTAATCAGTCGCGTTCTGAACTCTGACCCGATCAGTAGCGTTCTGATCCCCATACCAAACAGTCACGTTCTGAACTCTGACCCGATCAGTAGCGTTCTGATCCCCATACCAAACAGTCGCGTTCTGAATTCTGACCCGATCAGTAGCGTTCTGATCCCCATACCAACAGGTCGCGTTTTGACCTCAGACCCAAAAAGTTGCGTTCTGACCAATCTGTTCTAAAGTGAAATAAACTTGTGAATTAACAACATCTTACAAACATATACAGTGTTCGGACAATTAAAAGTGCATATCACATCTAACCCCAAATCCCCCACATAAAAGTTTGGTCCTTCGATCCGAATGTGTCACATTTTGTGGTTCTTAGATCCGAATGTGACACTTCTTCTTACTCTTACCGCTGACCGCGAACCGCTTACCGCAGTGCGCTTATCGTTGAACGCGAACCGCTTAGCGCTAACGGCAGCACGCCGACCGCTTACCTCTGACCTCGTACCGCTTACCGCTTACCACAGATCGCGAACCGCTAACGGCAGAACGCCTATTCATACCGCTTACTTTCGATCGCGTACCGCTTACCCCTGACCGCTTACCTCTTACCGCTTGAAAAAGTATTGCATCAGAAGTGTTGCATCTTACCCATACCAGTGATCGTATCGAACATATTCATACCGCTAACCCAGAAAGCGACGGAAGTGTTTAATCGAGCATATTCATACCGCTAACCCAAAACGTGACGGAAGTGTTTTATGAAACGTATTCATACCACTAACCCAGAAGTGTTGTGACAAACATACTCTAACCCCTGATCAAGAAAGTGTGTGTCTTTCTTAAACGTTTATCGAACCCTGACCGTGTGAAAGCGAACTAAAAGGTGTAAAAAAGTGAAGTTTCCAACGAACCCGTAACAGTGACAAAAAAGTGAACGTTTAACAAACATTACAAGTGCTTATCTAACCAGTTACAATGTCGCTAATTCGTTCGCCGGCGGCGTGCCTGGTCGGGTGCCTGGACCGTCAAGGGCGCCAGACGCGAACGGAGCAAACCAGAACGAGGACAGCGTTTCAGATGTGTTCCCTATTCCTCGATGACATCGCAAGGGCTGAACGCCAATTGATCCACCTATTTCGGCAGTTAGATCGCATGGAGGCCAACTACAACCAGAGGAAAACGGACGTTGCGGCACTCAAGCTGATTGCGGTAAGATTAAACGAACTTTCTTCCGAAGCAGCAGCCGTGTTTTCTGTGTTATTTGAAGAAACTGATCAAACTAAGTACAAGTTGGCAGAAGAGCGCTATAGCAGTTTCGACGACAGGATTTTTGATCTGAAGGTAAACATACAACAAGGTATGTTGGCTCTTACTCCTAACATTCAAATAACAAAAAGTGATCCCGATCGAGAAAAGCCATGCGTTAAATCAAACCGTGTAAAACTTCCCGAACTAAAATTGCCCAGTTTTGATGGAACCATTCGAGATTGGCCACCTTTTCGTGACGCATTTTGTTCCATGATCGATTCATCTGACCAGTTGTCCGATAGCGACAAACTATCATATTTGCTGACCACCGTAACAAAAGATGCCAAGCGAACAATAGAAAACATTCCGATCACATCCGCTAACTACGCCGTTGCCTGGAAACTTCTTACCGATCGATGCGAAAATAAATATCTTCTTATCAAAGCATATTGCGATGCGCTGTTCGAGATTCCCGCCTCCAAAAAGGAGTGTGCCGAAACGCTCAACAGTATTGTTAACGAATTCGAACGAAATCTGCGCCTGTTGCAAAGCGAGGGAGAAAAAACGGAGCACTGGAGTACCCTTCTCGTTTTTCGTCTTACCTCTCTTCTTGATCCTACCACGCTGCGACAGTGGGAGTTAACGCGCAGCAACAAAACCATACCATTGTACAGCGAGCTGGTCGAATTTCTTCGAAATTATTGTCGTACGTTGCAATCCGTAAACAAGCTATCTGTCTCGCTCAAACCAATTGACACAAATCGATCAAAAGAACATGCCAGAGATTTCGGCCGAAAAGTGCAAACCGTTCACGCAGCAACACTCGACTTGAACAAGTGTGTGTTTTGTTCTCAAACTAAGCATTCGCCATTTCTTTGTCCCGTATTCAGACAAATGCCAGTTTCGAAACGAAAAGAATTGGTAAAAAACAAAGCCTTGTGTTTCAACTGTTTGTCTTCAAATCATCGACTGAACCAATGCAGTTCGAGTTCTTGCCGGGTTTGTGGTTTGAAACATCATACAATGCTGCACGCGGAAAATGTTTCGCAGCCAGCCCCATCTCCTTCTGTTACTGTTCCACGAACACAAGAACCACACACGTCGGTTTCACATTCTGATCGCACACAATTAAACTCTGAACCGTCCACTTCTTATTCTTACGTATCGATGATAGCGCAGCCAACCCAAATCATACCGGAACAAGCACAAATATTACTTCAAACAGCGATTGTTTCTGTCTCTAACTCAGTCGGTAAACCCTTAGGCGGCGCTCTGGGACCAATCGAACGAGACAAACAAACACGACTCTGTTCGATAGGTGCTCTGTCAGCTGTTCGATGTCTTATAGACCTGTCATGATGCACTGCAATACGCCTTTCTTTTCGTCTCGAAAATGAAGCATTTTCATAGTTTAAATGAATATCCACCTACAGGGGGAAGATTCAACTCATAATTTACTAGTTATTCACATCTATAATAACTTAGAAATCATTCAAATTTAACATTGAAAAATGTAAACAAACGTCCATGCCAAAACACATACAGTGCATACACATGGATTATGTACACACAATAGTTTAATACGTTTCAATCCTTTATATTTGATGTTATAATTGATTGAAAAGTTTAACAATAATTATTGATAGCTATTTTAAATATTTTGCACGCAATTTTAAGAAGAAAAAGAGACAAACTACGTAAACAAACTTAAAAATGTCTTGAATTGAATTCTATCTACTGTAGCTGTGAAGCGTTTGACAGCCAAGGTACTCACAGCACAGGTGGGTATCGAACATCACAGACAGAATCAACTGACATGTTCGACTCGACGTTTGTCTTGTTTGTTTGTTTGTGTCTGACAGTGCACCTCCATATGATTATATGGGTTTGTTCGTGTCGGATGTCGTGTTCGATTGCTGCTAGAGCGCCGCCTTACCTGTACGCATATTGCTCGATTCCGGTGCGCAATTGAATATTGTCACTGAACGATTGATACATCGTCTTCGCTTGCAAAAACATCGCGAAATGCATCGCATTGGCGGAATCGGCAAAACTAACCTGGTGTCGCAAAGTTACGCAAATTTAGACATTCAATCACGGCACAAAGATTTCAAGGCAATCGTAAAATGTCATATACTTCCGGAAATAACTCGTGAGCTTCCTAGCAGTCCCATAGACATTTCCTCATGGGAATTACCTTCAAATATCGAACTTGCTGACCCAACATTTTACCAACCTGGACAAATAGATATGCTTATTGGTATCGATTTGTTTTATGACATCATACAAGAAGGCTTAATCAAACTTCCAAACAGCAAAACCGTATTGCAGAATACTTGCCTTGGCTGGGTGGTTGCTGGACACCCACCAATTGATCATACGCCTTACGCACAAACCTCGAATGTGTTTCATGCTTGTAGCATTGAAGAGCAAGTGGCAAGATTTTGGGAGCTCGAATCATGTCAAAACAAAAAAGGTATGTCGGTAGAAGAAACGACATGCGAAGAACATTTTATCAAAACATACAAACGCGATTCAAATGGTAGATTTGTTGTTCGCTTACCCATAAAACCGAACGTACTTACCCAGTTGGGAAACTCTTACCATACCGCGATGAAGCGACTTGATCAACTGAACAACAAATTTCTTAAACAACCTGAATTGAAAGTAGCATACAGTGCTTTCTTAACAGAATATTTGAACCTTGGTCATATGGAACAAATATTTCAAACCGAAACCGAACCGTCCTATTTCTTACCTCATCATGGTGTACTTCGTCCAGACAGCTTAACAACAAAACTACGTGTAGTTTTTGACGCTTCTTGTCGTTCTGATACAGGTGTATCATTAAACGATTCGTTAATGGTAGGACCGGTAGTGCAGGACGATCTAATCACAATCATTCTAAGATTCCGTATGTCGAAATATGCGTTGGTAGCCGACATATAAAAAATGTATCGGCAAATATAAGTCCACGAATTAGACCGTCCGTTACAGCGCATAGTGTGGAAATCAGATACAGATAAACCGGTACAAATATTTCAACTGAAAACAGTTACTTATGGTACTTCAGCTGCACCTTATCTAGCGACCCAATGCTTAACCCAACTTGCAAAAGAAAGTGAAAATACACACCCTATTGCTTCAAAAGTGCTCAACAGAGACTTTTACATGGACGATCTGTTGACAGGAGTAAACGATCTGGAACATGGTAATTTACTCTGCAGTCAACTGATTTCGTTGCTCGATTCAGCTGGCTTTCGTCTACACAAATGGGCGTCTAACGCCACAGAACTTCTCGCAAATATTCCTAAACAGCTTCAAGATGAAAGATCCATCCTACAGCTTGACGAATCATCAAAACCCATAAAAACTCTCGGTTTAAAATGGGATACTACGAACGACAAATTCATCATCGATGCACCTAAATGGCCTGATCACAACCTTATCACGAAACGTACCGTACTATCAGATACATCACGCTTATTCGACCCATTGGGATTGGTCGGACCTCTAATCTTGCTAGCTAAACTCTTTTTGCAGGATCTGTGGAAGGAACAGATCAGTTGGGACGAACCATTATCTAATGTATTTGAGCAACGATGGTTGTTCATCCGTGACAATCTGGCGCAACTGCATGATCTTACTATTCCTCGATGGGTGATGTCTACATCCAAACCCGTTTGCGTAGAGCTTCATGGCTTTTGTGACGCGTCCGAAAAGGCCTATGGAGCATGCGTTTATGTCCGTACAGTAGATCAGTCCGGAAACATATCATCTAACCTACTTGTTTCCAAATCACGAGTGGCACCCATAGGAAACTCAAAGAAGGAGCGAAAGTTAAGTTTGCCCAGATTGGAGTTGTGTGCTGCTCATTTGCTCGCTCAACTTTATCAAAAGGTACGTACATCCTTACAAGTCGATCTTACAACATATTTCGGGTCAGATTCCACCATCGTCTTACACTGGTTGTCGTCGCCACCATCACGCTGGAAGAACTTCATAGCAAACCGTGTATCTGACATTCAACACCTGACTTCTGATAACTGGCACCATGTTCCTGGCGTACAAAATCCCGCAGATTTTATATCTCGTGGAGCGAATACTGATCAACTGGCATGCTGTCAATCGTGGTGGCATGGCCCTGACTGGTTGACTTAGTCACCAGAATTTTGGCCGATTCAGCAACATTTACCTGATCATCAAGCTAGCAATGAAGTGCTAGAAGAACGAACCGTACTACTTAACCAGACTATCGAAACGAATCCCATATTTTTGTTGTACTCATCTTACCCCAAACTGCAGCAACGTGTTGCATGGATACGTCGTTTTTTGTACAACATCAAACCAGCTAACAAAGATAAACGCGAAAAACTTCATCGGAGCTTCTCGAGAAGTGGCACAATTAGCAAAACAATTTCAAACTCAGCAGTTTCAACAGACCGTTATCAAATCATGTGCCAACGAGAGTATCGAATTTAAATTCATACCGCCGCGTTCCCCCAATTTCGGGGATACATCACGCTTATTCGACCCATTGGGATTGGTCGGACCTCTAATCTTGCTAGCTAAACTCTTTTTGCAGGATCTGTGGAAGGAACAGATCAGTTGGGACGAACCATTATCTAATGTATTTGAGCAACGATGGTTGTTCATCCGTGACAATCTGGCGCAACTGCATGATCTTACTATTCCTCGATGGGTGATGTCTACATCCAAACCCGTTTGCGTAGAGCTTCATGGCTTTTGTGACGCGTCCGAAAAGGCCTATGGAGCATGCGTTTATGTCCGTACAGTAGATCAGTCCGGAAACATATCATCTAACCTACTTGTTTCCAAATCACGAGTGGCACCCATAGGAAACTCAAAGAAGGAGCGAAAGTTAAGTTTGCCCAGATTGGAGTTGTGTGCTGCTCATTTGCTCGCTCAACTTTATCAAAAGGTACGTACATCCTTACAAGTCGATCTTACAACATATTTCTGGTCAGATTCCACCATCGTCTTACACTGGTTGTCGTCGCCATCATCACGCTGGAAGAACTTCATAGCAAACCGTGTATCTGACATTCAACACCTGACTTCTGATAACTGGCACCATGTTCCTGGCGTACAAAATCCCGCAGATTTTATATCTCGTGGAGCGAATACTGATCAACTGGCATGCTGTCAATCGTGGTGGCATGGCCCTGACTGGTTGACTTAGTCACCAGAATTTTGGCCGATTCAGCAACATTTACCTGATCATCAAGCTAGCAATGAAGTGCTAGAAGAACGAACCGTACTACTTAACCAGACTATCGAAACGAATCCCATATTTTTGTTGTACTCATCTTACCCCAAACTGCAGCAACGTGTTGCATGGATACGTCGTTTTTTGTACAACATCAAACCAGCTAACAAAGATAAACGCGAAAAACTTCATCGGAGCTTCTCGAGAAGTGGCACAATTAGCAAAACAATTTCAAACTCAGCAGTTTCAACAGACCGTTATCAAATCATGTGCCAACGAGAGTATCGAATTTAAATTCATACCGCCGCGTTCCCCCAATTTCGGCGGATTGTGGGAAGCCGCTGTAAAGTCATTTAAGACTCATCTCAAACCCACCATCGGAAACGCCATTCTTACTTACGAAGAATTTACTACCTTGCTAACCCAAATCGAAGCTTGTTTGAATTCTAGGCCGCTTACACCGATGTCTTCTGACCCGAACGATTATGAAGCTCTGACCCCGGCACATTTCCTAATACACCGCTCTATCGTGGGACTTGCGGAACCATCTTACGAGTCGAGACCTATCAACCAACTGGACCGTTACGAGCAGGTTCAAGAGTTTCTGCGCCGCTTGTGGAATCGATGGTCATCGGACTACCTATCGGGCCTTCATCCTAAGACCAAGTGGACTAAACAGCGAGATAACATCACCCTGGGCACTATGCTTTTGGTGAAGGAAGATAATCTTCCCCCGCGTAAATGGTGTTTAGGGCGAGTAACGGACATCGTGAAAGGAGCGGATGAAAACGTCCGAGTAGTTTTTGTTAGAACTAAGGATTGTGAATTCAAAAGGAGTATCTCTAAACTTTGCGTCCTCCCAATCAGACAGACAACTTCAGAGGAGTGTTGAATCTCTTGGTGATTCAACGGGGGGGAGGATGTTGAGGAAATCGTATTCCGTTTAGCATACGTGCGCGCGAGAGAGAGAGAAAAGGAGAGAGAGAGGGAACTTAATCGTTGTCGCTGTGCGCTGCTCGACGAGAGAGCGCTACGCGCTGACCGAGAGAATTCTTATCAGCTTAATCAGTCGCGTTCTGAACTCTGACCCGATCAGTAGCGTTCTGATCCCCATACCAAACAGTCACGTTCTGAACTCTGACCCGAACAGTAGCGTTCTGATCCCCATACCAAACAGTCGCGTTCTGAATTCTGACCCGATCAGTAGCGTTCTGATCCCCAAACCAAACAGTCGCGTTCTAAACTCTGACCCGATCAGTAGCGTTCTGATCCCCATACCAACAGGTCGCGTTTTGACCTCAGACCCAAAAAGTTGCGTTCTGACCAATCTGTTCTAAAGTGAAATAAACTTGTGAATTAACAACATCTTACAAACATATACAGTTTTCGGACGATTAAAAGTGCATATCACATCTAACCCCAAATCCCCCACAAATAGTAAAAAAGGAATTTAGAATTAGAATAGAAAAGTAAATTAAGGAATCACAATTTGTAAATAAGGAATTAAGGTAAATTATAGTTTGTCAGATAGAATCAGAATTTATTGATCAGCAATAATGATTGGCGAATCTCAATGCAATATGAACGATTAGAAATGAAATAAAAAAGCTTGGCTGGAATGAAATAATAAAAAAAAACATCTGGAAAACCCGATAGAAAATAATTTGCAAAAAATCGACTTTTGTTGTAATAACTCTTAGAAACAATCACTTTGTTACAGAATTCGACATGCTTTTATGACTATTATATACATAAAAAACCACACAAATAAAAAGAGAACCTAAATCCCTAAGTCGGTCAGTCAGTCAGTCATCAACTCATACGACTTAACAACATGCCCGCCATGGGTTCAAGCCCATGACCTCCCAAATAGACCGTGTCGCCCCAAATAGACGTAGGACTGACTATCCTGCTATGGGGAGTAATCCAATAGTCACTGAAAGTCAACACCGCAAGTGGTACAGGCAGGTCTTGGCCGACAACGGTTGTTGAGTCAAATGTAAAAAAAATCACTAAAACATTAAAATAAACTTTACCCCTAAAACTGTGCGTTAGTACAGTAACTGTGAGCGCACACAACCTAAACGATAACACAGTAACTGTGCGGTAACACAGAAACTGTACGCTGCACAGTTACTATGTGCGCGCACAAAAACTGTGCGGTAACACAGTAACTGTGCTGCAACACAGTAACTGTGCGGCAACACAGTAACTGTGCGATAACACAGAAACTGTGCAATAACACAGTAACTGTGCGATAACACAGTAACTGTGCGATAACACAGTAACTGTGCGATAACACAGTAACTGTGCGGTCGCACAGTAGCTGTGTGCGTGCACAAAAACTGTGCGGGAACACAGCTACTGTGCGACCACGCAGAAGTGTGGTACCACGCACACACAGCACAGTAGACTGTGTGTGGTACCACAGCACCACACAGTGAAAAGTGGTACTTGACCCATCACTACGTGTGTGTGCACAACTGTCGCCAAATGTGTGTTCTTCCAGAATGTCATGATCGATCGGTAAAAGAAAGGAAGGTGTTGATGACAGAGCCGGATTAGGGGAATCGGGGGACCTAGGCGGAAAGACGAGTTGAGGCCCCTGTAAATGGTAACTGATGACAGGGAGGAGGGAGTACTGCTTAACAGCTGTTGGGAGATTGAACAGTATACTTAAAT
This sequence comes from Anopheles gambiae, assembly GCF_943734735.2. Classification (NCBI taxonomy): domain Eukaryota; kingdom Metazoa; phylum Arthropoda; class Insecta; order Diptera; family Culicidae; genus Anopheles; species Anopheles gambiae. Next base: position 68,686,777 of record NC_064601.1, on the reverse strand, counting down.
TGCCAGCGGGTAGGGGGGGGGGGGGGATGGTCATGCGATCCCTACGATCATCTTTCCGGGGGCCTTTGTCGCTAATAGACATACGGCATATTGCAGACTTGAGATCTTCGGCGACCGCCTAGTCCGCCTACCGTTAGATCCGTCGCTGGTTCATGACGGTGTTTTTTTTACTGTAGAGGTGCATCATTTCCCCTGCCTGCAGCGTATGCAACGGGCAGGAGACAGTGTGGCAGTATGCAAGTTGCCCGCTGGATAGGAGCTATGTTCTAACTGCGTATGAACTGTCCGCCGTAGCAAGAGCTGACTATCCGGCGACTCAAGTCCTGAAAAGGCCAACATGATCGCGTAGGCCGCAATGCCAAGAATAATAATAAGAAAAAGACCTTTGAATCGCCATCCGTACCGGGGACGAGTTTGTCTTGACTTTGTTGCTGTTTCTTTGGGTGTACAACCGTGGCCCGACAAATGCACGGAATACACTTGACCAAAGGACATGAACCTACCGAGCCCTACCCTTTCCAAGGCAGTGCCGGTCGCACGGCGTCATGATACCGACTCTAAGCCAACAAGCCGCCGGATTCTGGACGAACAGGTGCAGCACCATACGCGCACCGTAATAAACAAATCCAGAATCCTCTTTTGTATGAATTCAATTCAAGTTTTGTTTCCACTTACGCCCGCTATCTGAATTGGAAAGAAACGTGCTACATATCACACGCATGTTTGCTTTGATCGTGTGTCTTTTTGATACCCCCAACAGCAGAGCCGGTCGCAAAAATGGTGGTGTAAATCCAATGGTTGTGTTGTCTCTCAGGTAGCGAGATTGAAAATGCATAGGCTTTGTACCCCCAGCGGATGAATATGCACACACACAAACAAACACACACACAAACACACACACACACACACACACACACACACACACACACACACACACACACACACACACACACACACACACACACACACACACACACACACACACACACACACACACACACACACACACACACACACACACACACACACACACACACACACACACACACACACACACACACACACACACACACACACACACACACACACACACACACACACACACACACACACACACACACACACACACACACACACACACACACAGACACACACACACACACACACACACACACACACACACACACACACATTTTTTACCGCCTAACAAAATACACTGAGGGACCGCACGGTCTGTCTGATCGTCAATTCGGCTTGCGGAAAAAACGATCTACAGTGGACGCGATACTGGTGGTGCTGGAAAAAGGTAATGCGGCGTTTCAACGGAAGCGATGTGGAGCTCGATACTGTGCGCTTATCACCATCGACGTGAAGAATGCCTTCAACAGTGCTTGTTGGGAAGCAATTGCGGCAGCGGTAGAGCGCATGAAGATTCCCCCGCACTTGTGCAGGCTGTTGAGGAATTATCTTGACGGTCGCGTGCTGCAGTATGATACGTCGGAAGGAGTGAAAACCAATGCCATCACCGCAGGCGTACCCCAGGGATCAGTGCTTGGTCCCACCCTGTGGAACGTGATGTATGATGGAGTACTGACCCTCGCCCTCCCTCCTAGTGTCGAAATCACTGGTTTTGCAGACGACATCGCTATCACTGTCTCAGCTGTGTCTATTGAGGAGGTAGAGATGCTCGCCACCGACGCAGTCGGTCGGATTGATCGGTGGATGCGGGACGCAAAGCTAGTGATTGCGCATGCGAAGACTGAGTTCATCGTCATCAGCAGTCACAAGGTGCACCAAAAAGCATCGATAATGGCAGGACCTGTACAAGTCGAGTCTACCAGATCGCTGAAGTATCTTGGGGTAGTCATTGATGACCGACTGAAATTTAAGAGCCACCTCGAGGAAGCCTGCAAGAAGGCCATGAAAGCAATAAATGCACTAGCGGCATTCACTCCAAACATTGGCGGACCGAGTAGCAGCATTAGGCGCCTTCATGCTAACTGCGCCATCTCGGTGTTGAGGTACGGAGCGCCGGTTTGGGCGCATATACTTAAGGAGAAGCAGCACCAGAACACCGTGAATAAAGTGCACAGGAAGTTGGCCATGCGTGTTACTAGCGCGTACCGTACCATTTCGTACGAAGCGGTATGCGTTATTGCGAGCATGATGCCTCTTTGCATCACCCTCGAGGAGGACTCGAAGAACTTCCGGAAATCGCGTGCGAGGGAATCTTTCACTCAGACTGCCAAGAAAGCCTCAAGGCAAGCATCGATGCGGCAGTGGCAGAACGAGTGGAGTAACTCGTTGAACGGAAGATGGACCTACTTGCTGATCCCCGACGTTGCAGCATGGCTAGACAGGAAACATGGTGATGTGGACTACTTTGTCACTCAGGTTCTTTCCGGCCATGGCTGTTTTAGAAGCTATCTGCACAGGTTCAATCGCGCCTCTTTATCTCGGTGCCCTGCGTGCAAGGATGAAGATGAGACGGTGGACCACGACCATGTTCCACTGCCCTCGATTCGCCGAGGAACGCCTGCAGTTGAACGAGAGTTGCAAAGTAGAGGTGGGCCGTTCTAACCTGGTACAAGTCATGCTGCAGCACACCGACTCATGGGAGGCAGCGGCAACAACAATGCGTCTGATCCTGACCAAGCTGCACCAAAAATGGAAGCAAGACCAGCAGCTCGGCGATATTTAAATTCGTCGTGAGTGTATGTGTTAGTGAACGCGTGAGTGCGCGGCGGAAAAAGTGTCGTTTAGTGTCTAGTGTTTCGCGTCGTCGTCGTGACCGTTTTGTGTTCGCGTGATAACTGTCAAATCTGTCTCGCGAACTTTGGCTCATCGTACAGTAGCGAGGATGAAATGCTAATGCATAAGCCCTTCACCAAGAAGCATACCGAAAGATGAACCCATGGGGAAGGGTATATGGCCCAAGGAGGGGGTTTTCTGGGTAAGAATCCCATGTCAACACCCGTGCGACAACGGGAGTCTTTCGAAGATTCCCCCTCCGTGTAAAACAAAAAAAAACACACACACACACACACACACACAAATTATAGATAATTTAATCAACTCCCGCCCACTAACATATATGCCTCAAGGGTCAGCAGATAGGGAAGCGTTAAATAATCATTTCATTCTAGGAAACTCGACTGGAAACAAAGAAAAACTTGGTTCTGCGTTTTATAACTGAGGGTTCGCAAAAAGAATGGTTTCGTGCGATAGTTGAAGAAACTTTCCCAGAGAAAGATGGATTCATCCGACAATCTTTAGTCCGCATTACCACAGGAAAAATGCAAAGGCGTCTAACCGGTGAACTAGCAGTAATAGGCGTTGAAATTGATCAGGAACAACACCACCAAAAAACTCAACAGGGATAAAACCAGAAACAGAACAAGTGAACGGCAAACTCGTGCAAATAGATGCTTTCACGGAGTAGAGAATGTTGACATAAACACCACGTAACCTCGTCTATCACCAGCTGACAGTCGGTATGTCATGAATGCCAAATGTCGTTTTGAGATCAGTTCAAGATCGGGTTCAGTTTCAAAATTTAACTTTGCTAAGCGATCGCCGGAACACATATGAACATTTTGTTGGTTTTTGAAGTAGTCACTGACTGATGTTGCTTGCGTCCATTGCTGTTGAACGCAAACGGGGTTCAAGAGCAATGTAACCATCATCTTTCGATTACCTTCAACCAACAACAGAGGAAGGAACTAACAGCACCTTCTTCAGCCGAAACAGCGGCACGTTACCAGCATCTCTAACATATCTCTATTTGTATGGATATGATGGAATAGGGTAAACGTACCTATAGTGGTGCTAGTACCAATAGTGGTGGTATTGCACTAAAATGCGTCTCATACGATAAATTAACAGTAGTTAAGTTATATACGATAGTGTGAAATGTTCTTTAGCCTTTTACAAAGGATTTAAAAATGAAATGGGGCCATTCCGTTTCTTAGTGACCGAAAAATCCATTATTTTGTGAAAGGTATCAACATTTTTCCAAAATCCTTAGGATTTCATAACGGTGCTCATATTTTTGTTAACGTTCTAAATGACCACATAACAACGCTATTATTAGTTTTTTAACATAATTGTTATCAAATGATATTGTTTTATTCAAATTCATTAGCTTTTGAGTATATTTACGTATTTTTAAGTGTTTTTTACGATAGTGCCATTATAGGTACACCAAACAGGCATGTTCCTATAGTGGTCCTAGTTCTAAAATCAATAATAACAGGTAATTTTAGATTTTTTTCAACGACATTTTTTACTTGTCGTACTGTTTTCATTAAAATAAGCAACAGAAATGAGTTTTCTGTAAGTAATTTACCAAACAAAGGCCATAATTCGCTTATTTGGCTGAGTGAAAAATCGACTTCAAATCAAGCAAACTCTTCTGGGTATGGGTTGACGACAGGTACTTCAGTCAATACTTTCAGTACTTTAGTCAATATTTTCATCAACCAAATTCATACATTTTTTACGATCAAATTACGAAAGAAATCATTATTATGGCAGTAATCCTTGCTATTCACACGAAAACAGCTTCAAAACTAAGTTATATTGATATTATACACTGTTTTGAGGCATCCTTGTTTACCACCACTATAGGAACACAATACGACGACTATAGGAACCATACCACCATTATAGGTACAACGAAGCAATCACAAAAATATGTATTTTTTCGTAAATTTGATGTGTTTCATGGTAAAAATGGTTGTGATTGCGAGGATAAAACATATTCCAACTGTTATGTATTAAAATATTCAGAAATTGTCTTTCCTGACACTTTAAATCCATTAAAATACGTCTGTACCACCACAAATTGCACCACTATTGGTACATTTACCCTACATATTTTTGTTTGAAATGAGAAAATTTGATTATTTCTTAAATAAAATACTAACAGATTGAGGTGAACTCAACAGAAACAACTCTGACCGAAACAACCCAACAACCAACAATCAGAGATTGGCGCCTTTCTGAGACGGAAAGCAGTTTGTCAGTTATGGATTTCCGTTTGTATTTCCAACACAAACGGCTGTCATGATTCAAATCTTAAAGGCCGGGGGACACTGTGCGTACTCCCAAATGTAACTTTGATTTTCACTAGCGCATCTGGAGAGATGGCGGCCTGGTCTGAAAAAGACGGAGAGGCGCGTCATATGATCGGTTTGGCCGTGGAAAACGATCAATTGGTCCACATTTGCCGGAAAAATATCGCGAAGGAAATGTGGGACACTCTCATGAGCATCCACGAAGTAGAATCTATGAATACGATGATGACGGTAATTGTTTATTGTTTATTTGTTTATTTGTAATGCGAAAGATGTGTTCTTTGAAGCTGCCAGAAGACGGCAATCTTCCAGAGCATCTTAAGCAGTTGACGGCGATGCACAATCGTTTGGAAGTGGCAGATGAGGGCTTAAAGCCTCGACAGTTTGTGGCTGTGATGCTTTCAAGTCTTCCTATGTCCTACGGAATACTCATCAACGTCATCGAAAGCTACCCGAAGGATCAAATCACGGTGGATTTTGTAAAGAATAAATTGCGCGACGAGTGGCGTCGCAGGCAAGAATGTTACGATTTTCAAAGTGGCCCGAGTGATGAAAAGGCGTTGAAAATTGGAACCAGCATCAAGGTTTTGCCAAAGATGAAGAAACGTGGCGTTTGTCATTTTTGTCAAGAAGAGGGACATTTTATTCGAGATTGTCCACTGATGGCTGACGTTCGAAAAGATTTTTGTATGAAAAACAACCGGAGAGGTGCCAGAGCCAACTTAGTTAAAGAAGTTCACCCTAAAAAGGACATGTGTTTGAACGTCACATCAGCATGTGAAGGAAACTGTTGGTATCTGGATTCTGGCGCGACGTCACACATGACAAACAATGATTTTTTTGAAAAACAAAAATTTGTCCAGAAAACCGGAGATTTGCTTAGCTGATGGGACGAATATAGCGTGTAAAGGTACTGGTATTGGAACAATCGTGTCTGATACAGACAATAGTGATCGAGTGAAGGTTATTTAATAATGAAGATATTTAATGACGATGTTAGATGATTTTAGTGGATTTAGCTGGTTCAACTGCTTCAGATATTTGTGATATATTTGCGTGTAGATTCGAGGAGGCATACACAATCTCAACTACTGACGACAATATTATCACCAACGCTTTAATTAATACTCCTAATGATGTCATCGACCTTAATTTAACTAATATATCGCAAGAATCTGTTCTAAATGTGCTCAAAGCAGTCAAGCCCAAAGCTAGTCCCGGCCCAGATGGTATTCCTGCCATCATTCTCAGCCGATGCTGTGAGTCCATTGCGCCGATCTTCACCAAAATTTTTAATTTTTCGCTGCAACAAGGAGAATTCCCCTCTATTTGGAAGAGTTCATGGATAGTCCCCATATTTAAAAAAGGTGACAAGGAAGATGCAGCCAACTATAGAGGCATAACATCACTCAGTGCTGGAGCCAAAGTTTTTGAGAAAGTGATCCAAACAAGTTTACTCACGGCTTCATATCACTATATTAGCCCTCAACAACACGGTTTCGTTCCAAAGCGGTCGACGATTACTAACCTTGTTGACTTTACATCACAATGTCTCCGTAACATGGATAGCAGGATTCAAACAGATGCAGTTTATATGGATTTAAAGGCTGCTTTTGATAGCATCGATCACAACATCCTTTTAGCCAAGATGAACAAGTTGGGACTTGGGCGAAATTTAATATGCTGGTTAGAATCGTACCTTGTCAATCGATCGTATGCTGTATCTTTCTCACGGTGCCATTCAAGGTCTTTCATTGCATCATCTGGTGTGCCACAAGGTAGCAACCTGGGTCCGCTACTGTTCGTACTGTTCATCAACGACCTATCGTATGTAGTACCAGCAGCGAATCATTTAATGTATGCAGATGACATTAAAATCTACATGACGATAAAAAATGACACAGACCACTCCGAGCTACAACAATACCTTCTCGATTTTCACCAATGGTGCAATCGAAACCGCCTGAGCCTCTGCATTGAAAAATGCCGAGTCATTTCATTCACACGCGCACGAGAAATTAAGAATACCAGCTACACAGTTAACGGTTTACCAATAGAAGGCACTAATACTATGAAGGATCTCGGAGTCATACTTGATTCAAAGCTGTCATTTGACCAGCAAACAGAGGAGGTGATTACCCGAGGTAATCAATTGCTTGGCATGTTGTTTCGGATAACAAGAGATTTCAAAGACCCAGTCTGCATCAAAGCGTTATACTGTGGTATTATCCGCCCGGTACTCGAATACGCCTGTGTCGTCTGGAAGCCCTCAACCCAAAGACTTTCTGAGAGAATGGAATCGATACAGCGTCGCTTATCCCGATACGCAACACGCTTGTTACCTTGGCCACCTGGCAGTCAGTTACCACCTTATGAATCGCGACTTCTGCTCCTCGGACTGCAACCGCTCCACATCCGACGCCGTACCGCACAACAACTATTTGTGGCTGGTTTACTGCAAAGTAACATCGACTGTCCTTCCCTACTCCAGCAGTTAAACTTTTACGCGCCTGCTGTTCAGCTTCGCTCTCGTCCGTTACTTGCCCTGAACCGTAGTCGAACTGGATATGGATCTAGAGACCCCCTCAACTCCATGATTAGGGTGTTTAACGAAGTTCGTCATTTGTTTGATTTTGGAACCTCAGTGCAATCCTTTAAAAACTGCCTTAGAAGCGAATTATTAAGATGATCTTACTACTTATTTTAATCTAATATTAGACTTAAGAACATTCACACGGATCCATTGTTATCCATTGAACGAGTAATAAACAAATTAAATTAAATACTGTTATCTATCTGTTGAAGGCAAAGTCAGAGGCTGAGTATAAAATACATGAGTATTTTAACTTAGTAAAACATCAGTTTGGGCGCTATCCAAGAATCCTACGCACGGATGGAGGAGGAGAATATTCTGGAGCAAAATTGAAGAAGTTTTTAGCGGAAAACGGGACTATTCATCAAAAGACAGCTCCTTATTCACCTCAACAGAACGGAAAAGAGGAACGAAAGAATCGATATGTTGTGGTTGCTGAGTCTGGTCTCAGAAAGCTGTATTGGGGGGAAGCAATAACGGCTGCAAACTATTTGCAGAATCGGCTACCATCATCATCAATTGAGAAGACACCGTATGAATTTTGGCATAATAAGAAACCATCATATAGTCATATCAGAATTTTTGGTTCGGAAGCATACGTACATGTACCCAAAGAGAAGCGTTTTAAACTTGATGTGAAGGCGAAGAAAATGGGTTTCGTTGGATATGCTGAAGAACGAAAAGCCTATCGTTTTTTTATCGTAAAACTAATCAGATAGTAAAGATGCCAAATTTATAGAAATACCCGAAACGGATTTGGAGAGAAACAACACTGAATCGATTGAACCAATTATCGAAATGGTGCAACTACCATCGTCGAGGACCACACTGATGAAAAACTACGAAAGTATTGAAACACAAACCGAAGCAGTGACTGAGATTGAAGATCATGAAACCACCATCACACAGGAACTCGAAACAATGATACATGATGAACCATTGGATGAACTGGACGATACGGTTTATGAAAACGCGTCCAAGGGTGAACAGTCATTTCAAGAACTTCAATTAGACGAAATTCCTCGACGATCATTGCGATCTAATAAGGGTGTTCCTGCCAAGCGGTTGATTGAGGAAGCTTTAATCGCCAAAGAAGAGGAGAAGGAACCTAGAAACATACAGGAGGCGCTAAACTGTGAGGACAATTTTGAATGGAATTTCAGCCATGACCGATGAGCTGAAATCTCATGCAACAAATGGTACATGGGATTTGGTAAATCTACCCGCAGGCTGTAAACCAGTTGGTTGTAAATGGGTTTACAAACGGAAGCGAAACGCAGCTGGCAATATTTTGAAATACAAAGCGCGGCTGGTGGCACAGGGATTTAGTCAAAAATATGGGGAAGATTATGATGAAGTTTTTGCCCCCGCTACGAAGCAGACAACCCTGAGGACTTTATTGGCCATTGCAAGCATGAAAAAGCTGATTGTGAAGCACTTCGATGTGAAGACTGCATACCTGTATGGTAATCTCGAAGAGGAGATATATATGAAACAACCTGTTGGATATGAGAAGGAAAGGAGCAGAAAAGCTAGTATGCAGACTTAGGAGGAGCATTTACGGGCTGAAGCAGTCCGCTCGGTGTTGGAATCATCGATTACATAACGTTCTTGTTGGAATGCAATTTGTGCAAAGTAGTGCGGATCACTGCTTATACACTAAATATGTTAGCGGCGATCGAATCTACATCTTAGTGTACTAGTGATGGGAATAGTAGTTTACTGAATGTGTAAAACTATTATTCTACTAAAATATAAACGCTTAACTTAAGTTTTGTTGTTTTTGTTTTTACTAAAATTAATCATTATTCCCTTTTTATGCTTCTAAATAAAGAAGTAAATCAGAAATTTGTTGCACTGCATATGAAATTTTGATGCAAAATCGAAAAGCTTATAAGTTTAATCGGATTTTTAAATTTCGTATGTACGGATGTATGGCGAACTACCGTTGTGAAAGAGTTCGGTAGTGCACTGTAATTGTTCATAAGAATAGCGCTGTTTCACGGGGCGATAAACGGCTTTAAAGAAATTATTGCGGAAGGCTAAACGTGTCATGCACCCTAAATATTTAGTTGCACAAAGAAGATCTCAGGTAAAAATTCAAACGAGTTCATTGGAGATGCATGCGCAACGAAGCAGCTTAGCACCCAACACATAGCAATTCATTGACTACCACAATACAGTCCAAATAACGCACCTATACTGATAACATCTATATGGCAGAAGAGAGACATTTCATTCATTGCGCTTACCGCTAGTGCAGGATTGTCTCTTTAAATTTTGGCGATTAGCTTCCCACCAATCACAAATCTCTATCTGGCTTCACGGCTCAGGTGTTGTACCGTTATCTCTTTGACTGAGAGTGTATGGCTTGCGCTGTTATCACTCACATAAACAGAATTTGTGTGTGTGTGTGTGTGTGTGTGTGTGTGTGTGTGTCCATACTAGAAAGAAGCAAAAGAGAAGAGAACGCCGTTCTTTACCGGAATGAAAAGAACGCTGAGAGAAACAGGTTCAGACTTTACCTGCTTTCTTTGTACGTACTAAATCGGCCCAACGTATGAAAGAGAGCAGATGATCGTGCGTTCCAGACCGGATCGAAAAGAACGCTGAGAGAAACAGGTTTAAATTGAACCTGGATGATTTGTGTACAGTAAACCGGCTCATCAATACAAAGAGAGTAGAATGTCGTGCGTTCTAGGCCGGATCGCAAAGAGCACTGAGAGCAACCGGCCCAGCACAGATCACAAAGAACGCTGAGAGCAGCCGGTTCAGATCGGATCGATATGATCGTTGATAACAGCCGGTTCAGGTCGGATCGCAAAGAACGGTGGGAGCAACAGGTTCAGTTTGAAGCTGCTTGGGTTAAAAATAAGGATCGCGGACCGGATGCTTGCATGCTGGAACGGATCGCACCTGGCAGGTTCGGAACGCAACGCGCATCACTATAGTGTACGTCGATGATATTTTAGTCGGAAGTAAGAAAGAAGCTCATATAGAGGAAATTTATTATTATTTGAAAAAGGAATTTGAAATGACGGATCTAGGAGACCTGAACTATTTTTTAGGTCTAGAAGTTCATCGACAGAATGGAAATTATAGTATTTCACTAGAGAGTTACATCGAACGAGTTGCTGAACGTTTTGGACTCCGTGACGCGAAAATTGCAAAGTCACCCTTGGAAGAAGCATTCGCAAAGATGGAAACCGAGAGTGTCCTACTGCAAGATTCTTCTACGTACAGAAGCCTAGTCGGAGCACTTTTGTATATCGCAGTGTGTGCTAGACCGGACATAGCGGTGAGTACATCACTACTTGGACGTCGTGTGGCCTCACCAACAGAGGCAGATTGGACAGCTGCAAAACGTGTAGTACGTTATTTGAAAGGGACGAAACATTGGCGATTACACTATGACGACAAGGCAACAGGTTTAGTTGTATATTCAGATGCTGACTGGGCTGGAGATCTGAATACCCGAAAATCGACGTCTGGAATGTTATTCTTGCTGGCAGGAGGAGCTATTTCCTGGGCTAGCCGATAACAAACATGCGTCACATTATCGTCAATGGAAGCAGAATTCGTGGCGTTGAGCGAAGCGAGCCAGGAAATCGTTTGGTTACGTCGTCTGTTGGAAGATCTTGGTGAAGCTCCACGACAACCTATCGTAGTGATGGAAGACAACCAAAGTTGTATAAAATTCATAGGGTCAGAGCGTATAAATCGACGTTTGAAGCATATTCATACAAGGAAATGCTTTGTGAGTGAATTATGCAACAATGGAATAATTAAACTAGAATATTGCCCTACAGAAGATATGTTAGCTGACATGCTAACCAAGCCGCTTGGAGCAATCAAGATAGTCAAATTATCATTACAATTGGGTTTAAAATTCTAATTATCTGATTACGTTGAGGAGGAGTATTGGAAGAAGCAACATATCAGAGTTGCATAGTAGGCTTGTTATATCTTATTTAATGTTCATTCTGATTCAATAAATCTTAAACACTACACATACTTTCAATAGAACCCTCTCTTATTTGAGAGGCGATGGGACTGTCGAATAAGAGGGGTTTTCGAATTGCAGAGGAGGAAAGTGAATGAAAGTTCCATCCAAACAAGAAAGAGACAGAACATTTAGTATGCAGCCTTAACTGTTGCTATAGGAAACTGCGAACAGCAACACCATACACAAATAAGAGGGACACAGATTTCAGAGGTTTTCCAAATTAGAGGAACAAAAATGTACTGGAAATCAAGGGACTGTGAAAAATGTTCAAATAAGAGAGGTTTTTCAAATTGGAGAGGTGTCAAATAAGAGAGGGTTCACTGTACATTAAGAACATTAAGGAAATTCAAAAAGAGCATAAAATATTTCAAAGAATTAAAATATTTTCAAAAAACGCATGGAGCTGTCAAATTTAGAGGAATCGCGTACTGCGAATTCGCGTATATCGAGTATCGCGTACTGCGGATAATTGCTGTACTTTAAAACGGTGTCACCTGCTGCTCGCTTCACTCGCCACTGGCTTCCAGCTGCGCAAAATCGACCAGTTTTTGAGCTCGGTTTTTGGATCGGATTTTGATCAAATTATACTCAAATTTGGATGTCAAACTTCAGCACTTTTGACACTGGCTGTGCACTTTTTCGAGCTCATGGCTGCGTGCCGAGCGAGAGGGCAAAGTATATATCTATCTCTTTCTGGCAATTCGAATGCGCGGGAATGTATTTTTTGTAGGTAGATCCAAATTTGCAAATGTATTGAAAAATATATAACGGCCAAAAAATATATTTACACACAGTTGTGTGTATCGTACGTATTTGTTTTTTACCGTTGCCCTCATATTTCTCTTCACCCACACCACCGAGTCCTTTATTTGGCGCCAACACTGTACACACCATCCTTGCATCTCCTCATTCTGTCTGTGTGCCTCCATCGAAGCACATGTATTTTCCTCCGCGGAGTGATTTGTTAAATTCGTGTTAGTAAGGCGTGTTTTAGTTATGGTAAGTATTTATTTATCATAATTTTTTGCTTATATGCAGCTGGACGATTGATTGCTGGTGTTTAACTGCTGTCCGTGAAGTATGTTTCATGCCGGTACCGATGTAACCAATTGACCGCGGTAATCATGGATGCGCATAAACCTTACTTAAGTACCCGCTGCGCAAATTCGAGCAGTTTCCAGCGCAGAAAATGTACCAAAATCTGCGCTGGCCAGCGCAGATTTTGGCTGGTCTCCCGCGCTGGACTTCAGCGATTCCTGCGCTGGGTCGGGCAAGTTTAGCGCCTTCTGCTGGCGAAATGGACGAACTATTTATGGCGGCGGAGCAAAAAAAACGGTAAAAAAATTTAAAAAAATTGGCGACCATTTTTTCGTCCGCTTCTTCTCCCACCCTCACCCTGCCTTGCCTTACTTGCGCTTCTGCCCGTGCCTTCCGCCGCCAGCTGATTGGCTGTTGCGGTGTATGCGTTGATACTCATATGTGCATTGTGGTTGTGTATTGTTATTGGTGGGTGTTAGCATTTATTAATTTGTGTGTGACCTTGAGACGATGCGGGAGAAGCTGGATTGGGATTCAAAGTGTTATCGGTGTATTGATGGTTTATTTTATTTCGTGCCGCTGCTGATGAGACCATTCGATGCCCCTGCCAGTTGAGGGTGAAGAAGCCTATTTAAAACAAGCGTAGGAGAACGTCTAAAACTAATCCAATATTTTTTAATTTGAACATGTTTGATGCTTCAACGACCTTCTAAGCATCATGTAGCACAGTGTATAGTGGCAATAAAATATTTTTTTTAATGTGCCGAAATATGTCTCGAGTTTTCGGGTCTCGATACACACACACACACACACACACGCACACAGCGCGGGGAAAGTGACCATTCACTCTATCATGCCGCGATCCCCCACCTCGCCCGGCGCTTTGGATGAGGATGCGCTATATGATAGCTGATGATAGCGGAAGGGGAGGGGGGGTTTGATGGGTGGTGCGTGCTTGCATGCGCGCTTTCGTAGGTGCGTTCTCGCGTGCGCGCGTTCGTAGGTGCCTTATCGCGTGTGTGTGCGCGCGCGCGTGTGTGTGCGCGCGCACGTGTGTGTGCGCGCGCACATGTGTGTGTGTGTGTGTGTGTGCGTGTGTGTGTGTGTGTGTGTGTGTGTGTGTGTGTGTGTGTGTGTGTGTGTGTGTGTGTGTGTGTGAGTTTGCGCGCGTGTTTGTATGTGTGCGTGCGTTTTTAAACCCCAAAACTATTTGATTCTGATGCGTACATTTTCCGCTGCGGCTACAAAGTCCATGCATTTTCGATCTCGCTACCTGAGAGACAACACAACCATTGGCATTGGCATCTTTGCCATCGGCTCTGCTGTTGGGGGTATTAAAAAGACACATGATTTAAGCAAATGTGCGTTTGATTTGTTGCACATTTATTTCTAATTCAGCTAGCGGACGCAAATGGAAACAACATTTTGAATTGAATCCATACAAAAGAGGATTCCGGATTTGTTTATTACGGTGCGCGTATGGTGCTGCACCTGTCCGTCCAGACTCTGGTGGCTTGTTGGTTTGGAGTAGTTATTATGACGCCGATTGACCTGCAATGCCTTGGAGTGGGTTCGGATCGATAGGTTCATGTTTTGGTCGAGTGCATTCCGTGCATTTGTCGCGCCACAGCGGTAGCCCGGCAGCACCAAAGTAAAAAAAAACCTTCCCCGAGTGTGGACTGCTATGGAAAGTTGTTCTTATTATTATTATTATTCTTATTATTGGCGTAATAGCCAACGCGGTCATGCCGGCCTTTTCAGGACTTGAGTACCACGTAGCCGGATAGCCAGTTCTTGCTACGGCGGATGGTTCATACGCGATTAGAACCCACGACAGGCATGCATGTGCGGAATGATGGCGGTGCCGCGGGCCCGCTCCTATCCAGTGTGCAACTTGCATACTGCCACACTGTCTCTTGCCCGATGCATACGCTGCAGATAGCGGCGGACCTAACAGTAGGTGGACTAGGCGGTCGCCGATGATCTCTAGGCTGTACTATGTCGTATGTGTACAAGTGGACAGAGTATTAACGACAAAGGCCCCCGGAAAGATGGTCGTTAGGGCCCCGTGGCTGGAGAACCATTTGCACCTCCCCTCCCCTCATGGCGACTACAATTTTAGGGCCTGTGATCAATGATCGTAGGGGTTCCATGGCCACCCTCCCTCCCCCCATCCGCCGGCAATTTAAGTATACTGTTCAATCTCCCAACAGCTGTGTCTCAGTACCCCCTCCTCCCGGTCATCAGTTACCATTGACAGGGGCCTCAATTCGTCTTTCCGCCTTATATGAACACCTTCCTTTCTTTGACCGATGGATCATAACATTCCGGAAGAAAACACATTTGGCGACAGTTGTGCACACACACGCAGGCTCACACCGATGCGCAGACAGCTCAGCATATCTGTGTAATCTACAACATACGAAAGCAAAAGCTTAATGTACTAAGTTATGTTTAATCCTTAACACGTTCAGATCGATGGCAGGCCCCAGGGAGTGCCAGTGAACTTTCCAGGATGCCGGTTTCATAATCAGCTTGCGTTCTAGATGCCGGCAGAACGGAAAGTTGATGAAAATCAGCGCCGGGCTGAACGTGTCAATGCGAATTTGAGTTCAGCGCGTTGCACAGCAAACCCTCCAGCGTAAACTAGCGATTCCTTAGTCATTTTTATATTGCAGTGTTTGAACTCATCGCGATTTTGTGGTTTGATTTGTGAAAATGCAACTTCATCGCCGCAATGTTTGTTAACGGCATTTTAAGGCGCCACAACAGCTCGCGAGCATTGACCACACGCGAGAAAGAGATGGCGCTATGGAGGGAAAAAGCACGGACGACGGCTGACAGCGATTGGCCGTCTGACGCACCAACACATCCAAACCTTCGACAGCGCGCTCAGGCGAGGGGTATGAGGCGGAGCCAGCGACGGGCAGCTCGACGAGCTGCTTGACAAATTTGCCGTTGGAGAGAAAAGGAAGGCATGATAAAATTCTCAGAACGCCATAACGCCCTCTGTCGCTTTGCGCAGCGGGTATTGCGTTGTTGCATTGTTCCAACAAAATGTTTCCGGTACGAAAGGAGTCTAGTGACGACGATGTCCCTATTCCGACAGGCGTGTATCGTCTGTCCGACGCGGGTATGGAGAAAATGTCTAATGTCCAGGGGCGGTATCCGGAATCTCCACCAGCGGCATTGCCACAACCACAACCGTGGCAAGAACAATCACCACTGTCGCCACAGCGGCTACATGTGGAACGTCAACATGGGCTACCAGCACCATGGTAGCAAGCACTGTCCAAAGCGCTACCGCCCTTCGACCAGCTGTGCCATTTTACCAGGAGCATTCAAACGGTGCTCCGAGAAAAGTAATGGGACTCTGTGGTCCTCACATCAACACCAACCATACAACCGATGTCCGGGGCACAGTATCAGTTAGCGAGCTGATCACAATTGTCCCCTCAACTTTCCCGGCCTCTCCAGCCATCTTACCAACTGGGTCGTCGTTTGCACCTGTTTGGCGAGGTGCCACCGTTGCATCAGCGGTGCAGCGTAGTGCAACCGCTACGACGGCGGTGCAGCGTAGTGCAACCGCTACATAGGCGGTGCAGCGGAGTGCAACCGTTGCATCGGCATTGAAGCGTAGTGCTACCACTACAGCGGCGGTGCAGCGTAGTGCAACCGCTACATCGGCGGTGCAGCGAAATGCCATCGTTGCATCGCCAATCCGTCGGCATCAGCGGTCGCTTCGCCAGTCCGCTACGATAACCAGCCAGTTCCTGCTGTATCACCTGTCTCATCCACCAGCAAGAACCGGTCGAGGGTAATTCGATGTTCGAAGGCAGCTAGTCCTCTCCGGTCAACCGCTACTCATTTGGGTACGGCTTCCAATCGCGCAGATCCCGTCTCTACTCCACCCCGAGCCACAGTCACCGCCACTGACTATCCTGGTGTCGATCCTTCGACTGAAGTGC
Source organism: Anopheles gambiae (assembly GCF_943734735.2). NCBI lineage: Eukaryota > Metazoa > Arthropoda > Insecta > Diptera > Culicidae > Anopheles > Anopheles gambiae. The sequence goes on along the minus strand of NC_064601.1, from coordinate 68,670,094 downwards.
GGCTTCGACTGATGTGCGACGAACTCGACAACTTAGAGCGGAAGTTGGCTGACAAGGAGTATGCGGCACTGTGTGTCGTGGCTCAAATGTGAGGTGATGTCGCCGTATTCAATGAAACGGTTGAACCAAGCAAGGGACTTGCTTTTTTCAAAGACGTTCATGCCTTCCTGCAGGTGGACAGCCAAGAACGGGAAAATACCGCTAAAAAATTATCCTAACATTGTGTCAAAATACTAATGGCTAATGGCAAAAGTTGGAAGCACGGACGACATGGTAGTGAAGGAAGGGTTTATTAAAAAATATTTTATTTTAAAATTGCGCTACGCCGCAGCACGCGTTCCTGAGAAATTGTAAATAGTAGTATAGGTTTTGGTTAAATTGAATTATGAAGAATTCATTATAGTTTGTTAGTAGTATTAGTTCAGGTGTGTCCGTTTGGTGAGCTGTATAAAAATGAATTAAATTATTACAAAACATGAACTCATGAAAAATATACTGAACTTAAAATCCAAAAGCTCTATATTTGCATTCACAATCCGAAAACATATTAAGTAGCAATTGTCTTGGTATTATGTGGGGCTCATATTAATAAAAAAAAAAAACAATATTTTAAGAGGAGTACGTATGCGACAGAAAAGCTTGTTTTTGGAGTTGCAGTCTTGTTTGCAAAAATTGCATACACCGTGAGGCATGTATATGCATGCACTAATTGTTGAGACCGTTTCGCTGAAGATCATTATTTGTACAGGAGAGCACCATAGGCTCGCTACATAATCCATAACGCAGCAACATATGCATCATAGGGCACATAAGGTGTAGAATATGAAGCGGAAACAGTGCATTCGTCTACGGCTCGCAATATGCACCATCCTAACGGACATGAATTGTTCATTACTATCCCTTGAGATTGTGCACCTTAAGCTGATTCCAAACGCGCTACCAGATACCTGTATAAAATAAATAGTAAAAGTATTAAGTAATATATGCATCGCTAGCCAATGCACAATGGGCAGTTTAGAACAAAATGCGGGATAAAATTATTTTTGCAGAAATTGTTAGTTTTTATCATTTGTAGTAAAGTATTATGATAGTAAATAACATTTTATTTGTAGTTCGCATCCATACCATCAGGTGGCGCTACATAAAATAGTGGTTTAAGGGATCTTTGCTTAGTTTTATTAATTTTTTGTGTTTTTTTTCTTGTATTATTTGTTGCTAATAGTATAAACCATTTTAAAATATACTGTAATGTTCCATAATGAAGATTAAATAAATAATAATAATAATAATATATAAACAAAACATAATAATTTTGAATAAGATAATTTTTTCTGCTTTGTATAGGACAATTGTAGCTAATTTTCGTCACTTTTACCCACAGGTTTAAAATTTACATACACAACTTAGGTGGATGCTATTACAAGCTCCTGACGTCTAGTTCACTTTTCTAAAGACATGAATAAAGGCATTTAAATAATTAGATAGAACAGGTGCATTGAAATAAAGTACTTCCCAAATTCGTAATGAAAAGCAGCACATATTGTTTGTCTTTGAATATTCATCCAATACCTTTCCAAGTAGTGTACTGCCTTCAGAAGGGGTAATAAAACTAAAAATCCTTCTTGTTTTTACAACTATCTGAAAAAATCAAAATTGCACGATAGCTATAAACTAAGTATTTACTTCATTTGTAAAGTTAAACCCTGTCTTTGTTTTAGTGCGTGTAGCTACTGATATTGAATTGGTTAACGAATCAGAGGAATGCAGCTCATTATACAAAATGTCCTTGTGGATGCATTTTCTTTCTTGCAAAATATTCTTTGTAGCATCTCCCCTCTATCCTTATATTTAATTTGTCATAAGTTTTGGGAGTTTCTTCTCCCAAAACGCCAATAGATGCTACTGCATTCATAACGTTTTCCTGTTATGCGTATAATTTAAGAATTACTTTCGTTATATCCTTCTATAATCTGCAGTAGGACCAAAAGGTATTTGGTTCTGATTTGCTTCATTATATTTATATTATGATAAAGTTAGATTAGAATAGAAATTTGCATATTAGATAAGTACATGAGCTGAAACTAAGATACACAGCTTTGTAATTGAAATGAAAGTTGATCAAAAGCACGTAGAATATATATTTGTAGAATACACGAAATACGCTACACTAGGCACCTATGGAGCCGCCTAGTTACGCATGTGTCTGTTTTTAGAAAAAGTTGATGTGAAAAAACTTCAATAAAATTCGCGTTCGCAAACTTTCGCAGAATATTTCTTCACAGATTGATAGTATATATATTACACTATGATGTGACATATATGAGACAACGCCACTCTACGCCACTTTTATAATGGCATCAAGTCAAAAATTAAAATGATGAAAATTTTCAGGAGGTTTCTTCAGTTATTATCGTATATTTTTGCATAAAATTAGCTTAGCTCAAAATTTTTCATGTGTTTATAAAGTTGACTAAATATCCTTTATAAAATGTCTAAATTTATCAAAATCGGTTCATATTTGAAAAAGTTACAAAGGTTCAAAGTTTTCCAAAAAAGTGAAGATTTTCTGCGTTTTTTTAACGAATCTCGACTTTGAGAGGTGTTTTCTAGAGAACCAGAACAGATAAAGAGCTCATATTTGGTATTTTTCTTAGTTTAACCCTTAGTATTAAAACCTATTATTTTGAATTGCGCTATTACAAAGTTGATTTTTTGAATTTCATCCCGGCAAATGCCCATTGTGCAATGGCTACTTTCCCAAAACATGGAGGAAATCGTGGATGGTTCCTATTTACAAAAAGGGCGACAGGACAGATGCCATCAACTACCGGGGTATTACATCTTTGTGTGCCATTGCCAAGGTGTTCGAACTAGTGATATACAAAAATCTGCCACATGCATGCCGCAGCTACCTAAGCCCGTATCAACATGGATTCGTGCCAAAAAAGTCGACTACCACGAACCTGGTTGAATTTGTAACCTATTGCACTAGTCAAATTGATGCCGGAGCTCAAGTCGATGCAATTTATACAGATCTGAAAGCAGCATTCGACTCTCTTCCGCTCGCAATTCTTCTCGCTAAACTCGATAAGCTAGGATTTCCCAGCTCGCTTGTACAGTGGCTTAAGTCTTACCTAATTAATCGCACATACATCCTGAAAATTGATAAGCACATGTCCAAAGAAATAGTCAGCAGCTCGGGTGTGCCACAAGGAAGCAATATTGGTCCGCTTCTCTTCATATTGTTCATCAACGATGTTACCCTCGCTCTACCTCCCGACAGTATCAGTCTGTTTGCCGACGATGCAAAAATTTTAGCGCCTATTCACAACACAGGTGATTGTACATTGCTGCAAGACTGCATCGAAATTTTCTGTTCGTGGTGCAAGCGTAATGGACTGACTATCTGCATCGAGAAATGCTACTGTGTGTCTTTTAGTCGATGCAGGTGCCCAGTCACTGGTATCTACTTCATGGACGGCACTGCAATTAATCGACAAAATCATGCCAAAGACCTGGGCGTTCTGCTTGACTCTAGTTTGAACTTTAAACAGCATATTGATGACGTTGTAGCCAGAGGAAATCAATTACTTGGCGTGGTTATCCGGACAACTAATGAATTCCGCAACCCCATGTGTATCAAAGCTGTCTACAACTGTATTGTTCGTTCGGTTCTGGAATATTCGTGCGTAGTCTGGAGCCCAACTACCGCTTCTTCAATTGCTCGACTTGAGGCAATTCAACGTAAACTCACGCGATATGCCCTACGCCTACTTCCCTGGCAGGATCGCAATAATCTTCCTCCGTATGCTGCGCGGTGCCGTCTTCTAGGCCTTGAACCTCTTTCGGTTAAAAGACGCAATGCACAGTGCTCTTTCATCGCTGGATTGCTAAATGGCTCTATCGACTCATCGCCTTTGTTGCATCGAGTCGATATCTATGCACCATCCCGAACACTTAGGTCTAGAGAAACTCTACGGCTCGCTCAACCCCGTTCCAGCGCTGGTCGGTCTGACCCTATGCTCCGCATGTCGGCCGTCTTCAACACTGTCTCGGATTGCTTCGACTTCGACATCTCAACTCAGTGCTTCAACGAACGTCTCCGGCTTTTGCCGTGGCCGCTGTGAATTGCGATGCAAATCTTGTGTTTGCTATGTATTTTTTTTTATTGAACTGTTACATCTTAATTAGGCCATAGGGCCCGTTGAAGATTAAATAAATAAATAATAATAATAATAACAATAATAATAATATGTAATGTACCCAAATATTACTCATTACTAATAACCTACTTTTAATGACTTCGTCACTTGCCAAAGAATCTTATGCCGCTTGCAGACACACGCAGCAAAAGCGGTTTCCCATGCCATGCGCTTACCACGCATGAAGACATGCAGTATAAATCTCTCCTTGGCTATAGTGTGGCAATATGAATGTGGCTGAATGTGGCTATAACAAGAGCAATACATAGGGTAAGAACTTTATCAAACAACAAGATGCTTATAAATACTATTCTTACCAGGTAAGTAGTAGTAAGATTTGTTTATAGAGATTTTGAGTCTTGCGACTACATTCATCTCTTTGCAGGTAGATTATTGGTGTGGAGTTGGGTTGATTTGATTATATTTTTTTTGTATAGGTCTGTGTCTTTCAGAAATTTGAGGAGGTTCTTTTGATGGAGTTTGTTATAAGATAGAGCATCATCAATGTTGTTTGAGATGTTGTATTCTATGCGTTTATGTTCGTAACCACGGCATTCAACCAAAAGGTGTTTGACGGTAATGAAGACACCGCAATAGCTGCTTAGTGGGGGACTGCTCTTTTCCATTAGATAGCTGTGGGTGGGGAGTGTGTGACCTATCCGCAGTCTAGACAAAACTTTTTAGTCTTTTCTAGAGTCTGTATCTGGCCAACCGTTTGTGGATGTTTTGATTTGGCGTAGAGTCCGACTTGATGTTGTGTGCCATATTCTTTGCCATGACGAAGAAACGATGTTTTTGCTGAGTCTGATTAGGTCTTTTTTAGATATAATTCATCATCTTGATTAGTCGATTCGACTCTTCCCTTGAAAGCAAGATGGTCTGCTTTTTCGTTTCCAGGTAAGCCTATATGGCTAGGTACCCAACAGAAAGCTACTTTAGATGTTTCGAGTAGTTCTTCTATGCGCTGTATGTGTGGGTCGTGTGATGCTCCTGCTTCTAATGATCGAAGTACGCTGGCGCTATCTGTGAAAATCACATTGGGTTTTTCGGTGCTGAGATCTTCCATAGCTATGAGTATTGCTATGGCTTCTGTAGAGAAAATGCTGGCATGGTTAGGTAATTTTATGGCACAATTACTGGTGGCTGATGTTATACCACAACCGGCATCGTCATTTTTCACGGATCCGTCTGTATAGATATGGTGATAAATTGAATATTTTGTGTTGACCAGCGCATTGAAATGTTGTTGAACTATTGTTCTGTTGGATTCTTGCTTGTGTAGATTTTCCATATTCCAATCAATTATTGGTTGTGGTTGGTACCATGGTCGAGACCCGTGACGAGGTTGTTTAATGACTTTTGGAAGATGATGGTTTGTAAGATTTAAAAGTTGTTCATGTGCTCTGTTAATGAAGCTGAACATTGGCATATTTTTCTCCTGTAGTCTTGCAGCGATAGCTGTCATGTTTAGTGTTGCTAGGTGATCGAATGGAAGCTGTCGGCTTTCGCATATGATCGATTCAATCGGACTTGATTTAAAAGCTCCGGTGGTATATCTCAGAGCTGTATGGTATATTGGACCTTAAGCTTTGATAAAACGTGATTTTTGTAAGGATGCTAGTTCAATGCCATAGAATATTTTTGGAAGAAGCCAGGATTTGATGATTTTAAGCATGGTGGAGAAGGAGGGGTGGGAAGAGCTACAGGAAATCATGCGGAGTAAGTTAAGTTTATTTTTACATTCTTTTTTGACGTTTGAGCAGTGTTTTGCAAAAGTTAGACGGTTATCAATTGTTATACCCAAAATTCTGGCTGATTTAACGAATGGAATTTTTGTTTTGTTTATCTTTATCGGGGTTTTTGGAATTTTTGTCCAATTGCTGTTTAATGACGTGAAAAGTGTAGTACGTGGCACTTGTTTAGATTTAGATCATGTCCGGAACGTTTTGTACACTGATTGATCCTTCTCATGCTCTCTGTAATATTTTTTTTGCTGTTCTGCAGCAGCTTGAGGAAGTGGCAAGGATTATGTCGTCAGCGTATATGAATATTTGGGTGTGTTTGGGGATACAGTGGAGTAAGGATTCTATGCTAACCAGAAAAAGTGTAGGCGAGAGGATGGCACCTTGCGGTACACCGTTTTCCATCGACTTGAAATTTGAGACTGTACTTCCGACCCTAGTTTGGAAGAACCTATCATTGAGGAAGTCCTGGATGAACGCTGTGAGGCGCCCTCCAAAACCCCATTTTTTGAGCTGTTGAAGAATAGACCATCTCCAAGTGCGATCAATCGCTTTGGATAGATCAATAACTGCACAGTTTGTCACTTGTTTTTTCTCTTGAGCTGCGGTCAGAAAACCTTCCAGTGCAGCGAAGTATGTTTCAGTACCTCTGCCAGTCCTGAAAGCGTGCTGGTCTACACTCAAGAGTTTTCTTGATTCCAATTCATGCATTAAACGTCTGTTTATCATTCACTCAAGGACTTTACTGATGCAGTTTAGTAATGAGATAGGTCGATAGCTGTTTTGGTCGGTTGGATCCTTTCCTGGTTTCAGTATAGGAATGGTGATGCTCAATTTCCAGCCTTCGGGTATTGTACCTTCATCCCATATTCTGTTGTACAAGTGGAGGAGTGTTTTTTTTACATGTGTATGGGAGGTTTTGCAAAAAAGGGTATGGTATATTGTCCAGGCCAGCAGATTTTCCTGTGCATCTCTTTAGACTCCATTCCAGTTCATGCATTGAGAAGTCTTGATTGTATTGGAGATGATTAAGGTTTGGGAAAGCTATCGGTTTGGCTTCGGAGGTATTTTTATGAGAGAGAAAAGTTGGGGAATAATTAGATGATGCAGAGTTTTCATAAAAAGTGATTTGCTAAAGATTGCGCAACATATTTAGGATTAGTAAGGAAAGAGGAATTTTGTTGCAGTATAATGGAGCAGGTTGAAATCTTGCCACATAGAGCCGAGATGTTACTCCACATTTTCCGGCTGTCTGTATGAAAGTTAATTTCGTCCAAAAAGGTATCTGTTGACATGTCTGTATGTTGACATAAGAGCAATAACAAGTGCGAGATAATTATAAAGGCAGGTGCGCTAATCGATTAAAACGATAAGCTGATCGACGGTGCCATAAAACACCGAACAGAGCTAGAGAGAGAGAGATAAAAGAAATGTTCGGAGCGGTCAGGGTTCGCGCGCCAGGTCAACGATCGAAGATCGGGAATCGGCAGAGCGCGCGAGAAATCTTGACCAAATAAGGGCATGCAGGCAGAAGCAGAAAATCCACCAAAGGGACAAGTCGAAGATTTGTAAAAAAGTGTGAACATTTAAATTAGTTGAAAAATATACTTTTTTAAATCCACGCTCAACAACCGACTTGGTAACGCTTCCACAAGCTTTTTTACAACTTAAAAGTTAAAGAGTTTGATTTAAATAGTGATCAACGCGTAAAATGCCGAAACCGAAGTTCGATTGCATTGGTTGTACCCGCGAGAATGCGGTAGCCGATATGGTGCGATGCGACAAGTGTTTTAAGTGGTGGCATTACGATTGCGCTGGTGTTTCGAGCGATGTGAAGAACGTGAGATGGGTGTGTGCACGGTGTGGAACGGATGAGGCAGCTGAGGCTAGAGGCCACGCGACCAGTGGCTGGCCGAACAGGGCTCCTCGCGTAACCCAGTCGCAAGAAGGCGAACCTTCTGCATCGTGAATAAAGAAGACCCTGCAGCCTTCTTCTTCGCAGCTGAAACCAGTGACGAAATATTTGACCCCAATGAATAAGTCCACAGTTGTGGACCGGGAGTTCGATGCGGTCAATCGAAGCATTAGTGGCGATTCTGAAATCGCGAAGAAACCCGCGCTTAACATAATGGCGCAGACAGAAGAAAAGGAGATGGCGCCCAGCAGGGTTGATGCTGGGAGCGAACGGTCAGCAGAAAAATCCCTAAATCAAAGGGACCGCGAATCAAACAGTTCGCGAAAAAGTAGAAGTTCTGTGGCAACAGCGCTTAAGCTGGAACGATTAGCTAGAGAACAAGAGATGGAAATGGATGCCATACGAGCTCTTTACGAAGAGAAATTTGCCAAACTAAGTTCAAGTTACGACGCTATGAGACAGCAAATACAATATGAAAGTGCAAGCAGAAAAGGTGGTTCAACTATAGCTTTGAGTGAAGTGACGAAAGGGGTGAACGAGCTTACGAACGGTCGCGCTAAAACTACTCTACCGAAACCTAGTACGATTAGTAGAGAGTGTTCGCCAACCCTGAAACAAGAACCGGCGACGTCAATTGCAGCCGACATGGAGCATGCGAGACGAATCTGGAATAGGAAACTGCCTAACTTTTCAGGTTCAGTGAAGCAATGGCCGATATTCTACAGCTATTATAATCGGTCGACCGAGGCATGTGGCTTTACCTCGGTCGAAAATATAATGCGGTTAGAGGAAGCGCTCACCGGCCCGGCAAGAGAAGTAGTTGAATCTAAGTTTACTTCACCAAACGCAGCCCCACAAATAATAAAAATGTTGAAGCAGCTGTATGGCAGACCCGGATTGCTGGTCAAAGAACTGATCGGGCAAGCTCGACGTGCCGAGGCACCGAGGCCGGAACGTTTAGACCAGCTGATTTCGTTTGGCATAACCGTCCAGAGGTTGTGCGACCATCTGATAGCCAGTGAAATGGAAGAGTATTTTTCCAACCCGGAGCTTTTCGAGGAGCTGGTAGAAAAGCTACCGGCCAACAGAAGATTAGAGTGGATACGCTTTAAGAGAAACTTTGAGAAAGCCACTCTAAGAGAATTTTGTGCGTTCATGGAGGAGCTCACTGAGGATTGCTGTGAGCAGACGGTTCCTGGAAATGTGGAAAATATTCGAGCACCAGTCAAAATACATCGAGGCCACACCTTTACGCACTACCCTTCTGCTGTTGAAATTACTCACGATACGCCAAGACAGCTGAAAGCCGAAACCAGCAGCCCTGTGGTGGCTGACCCAAACAGAGTAAAGTGTCATGTATGCAAGGATCCTGCGCATCACGTACGACAATGCGAAACATTCAAGAGCATGTCGGTAGCAGATCGCTTGAATGCAGTAACGAATCTGAAACTTTGTCGCAATTGCCTCAATAACCACGGTACAAGGGAGTGTAAGTCACAGTTCGTTTGCAAAATTGACGGATGTGGCGCTCAACATCACATGCTGCTGCATCAAAACACCGGTGGCCTACGGAGACGCATGGTGCAGTTTCACTATCACACAACGAAATCACCACATACACTTTTCCGTGTGACACCAGTGACTGTCCACAACGGGCAGACCAGCGTAGACACATACGCCCTGATGGACGAGGCATCTTCACTAACCATAGTGGAAGCTGCGCTAGCAGAACAACTGGGACTCAACGGCGTTCGAGAGCCGTTAGAAATGTGTTGGACTGGCAACATTAAACGACAAGAAGACTCATCGCAGTGCGTCCAACTGCAGATATCAGCACGGGGAGAAGAGCGGCGCTATACTATAGCGGCCGCTCACACCATTAAAAAGCTAAGTTTGCCAAAACAAAGTTTAAATTCTTCACTGATAATGAATTTGAATCACTTCCAGGATCTTCCAGCCATTCAATATCGCGACGCAGTGCCACAATTGCTGATTGGGCTAGATAACGTCTGACTTATGAAGCCGCAAGAGATACGTTCGAGCGAGGAGAGTAAATTGATCGCTGTGCGTAGTCCGCTGGGTTGGTCGATCTACGGCACGCTAAGCACCAACAAAGCAGCCGCGCTCTTCTCGGCTGATCACCTTGCAAGGGGTTCAAGCATACCGCTTGAGCAAAACGAGGTGCAGGAGGGGAGCTCGCCTTCTGAATATAGAAAATTTACCGTCGAAAGCGTTCCTAGTGCGAGTAACTGTGAAACAGGCATTGAAACAGCACAGTGAAGATCGATGTAATGCGTTACAGAATGTCGCGAATCATTTACACTACGAAATAGGAACAGGATTTAAACCTAAAAAGAAATTGAAGCGTAAATTCAACACACGAGAAGATAGGTTGGAATTGTAGAACAGACTGTTACCGACTGCGATAGATAATTGGTATAGATAGCCGTTCATCTTGCACTTTGTATTAAAATGTAATGTACATCGGCTGATCCTGAAGTGAAGGGATTAACAGGAAACGTTGATAGTAGAGAGTTTGTAGCAGAATAGGTTGATGGACGTGTCGTGATTTATTGGTGAATCCAAACCGCATGGATTCACGTGCCGGGGAATGTTGACACGTCTGTATGTTGACATAAGAGCAATAACAAGTGCGAGATAATTATAAAGGCAGGTGCGCTTATCGATTAAAACGATAAGCTGATCGACGGTGCCATAAAACACCGAACAGAGCTAGAGAGAGAGAGAGATAAAAGAAATGTTCGGAGCGGTCAGGGTTCGCGCGCCAGGTCAACGATCGAAGATCGGGAATCGGCAGAGCGCGCGAGAAATCTTGACCAAATAAGGGCATGCAGGCAGAAGCAGAAAATCCACCAAAGGGACAAGTCGAAGATTTGTAAAAAAGTGTGAACATTTAAATTAGTCGAAAAATATACTTTTTTAAATCCACGCTCAACAACCGACTTGGTAACGCTTCCACAGTATCCCAGCTGTCCTTTTTGGCCTTCCGTATCCCTTCTTTAGCCAATCTGTTTGCTTCGCGGTATTCTTCCGCTAGAATTGAAGTATTTAAGTTGTCTTTGATTTTGCTGCTTTTATGTAGAGCATGAAGTAGTTTCCTCCTTTTCTTTATTAAAGAAGCTACCGTTTTGTTCCACCGTGGAGCATTTCGTTTGCTTGGCTTTCCTTTTGTTTGAGGGATACTATGGTGGGCAGCTGTTAGGATAAACTGCTGTAGTTGTTTTAGTTGGGATTAGTTGGGTAAGCTTCATCTGGAATAGATCCCAGTCAGCTTCCCCTAATTTCCATCTAGTTTTTGTTGGTGGATTATGCACATGCATATCGGAATAAATTAGGAGTGGAAAACGATCGCTTCCGTGGCCATCTGGTACTATTTCCAGGTTGAAATTAGAGAGCATAGAGCAGGGCATAACACAGTGGTCCAAGGTGTTTCCAGTTCCTCTGTTAGAGCATATTCTTGTTATTTTTGAGTTTGGTATAGGAGTGATATTGTGATGGTAGAACACTTCCTGTAAAATATTGCCTCTGTTTGAGTTGGATTTATTGCCCCATGAATGGTGGCTTGCGTTGAGATCTCCTAGTAGTATTACTAGAGAAGAGATTTGTGAGAGTACTCCTGTTATATCTTCTAAAATGTTTGCGTCATTTATGTTTTTGGATGGAATGTATAGGGAAACTATAGAGCATTCTATGGGAGCTTTCATTTTAATGCCTACTGCTGGAAATTGTGAGCTGATTAGTAAATATTCTGATGGAATATTTTTTTTGATGCCAATGAGTGAGCTATTTAGATTGTCATTAGTAGTTGTACTAGGGTACCATGTGTAGTTTTTAAACGGGCAGGTGTTGGGAGGAATATTTTTTTTTGTTTCTTGGAGAGCAATAATTAACGGGTTGTTTTTGTTTATTAATATGACAAGCTCGTTTAGATTTGTGATAAGACCTCTTATACTCCATCAGAGGGCGAAACATGTTTGGTAATTTATTTATTTATTTATTTATTTATTTTTATTTTATTAATTGCTCGGCCACGTTGGGTTACAGCAATAGTGCTTACTGACTATAGTATACAATTATTCAAGAAGGAGTAGGAAGGAGTTTATGGTACGGAAAAGGAGCGAAGACGGGATCGGTAGACAGGATAGAAGAGGACAGCAGGAAGGGAAGGCGGAAGTGATTACATTAGTAAACGCTGCTACTGCTTGATTCATGTCATCATCAGTAAAGCACCAATCGGTACCGGCTAAAATATGATGAAGCTTTTGGTAGTCCAGTTTCCTAAAATTGAACATACGAGCCGTAGGTATTCGTTGAGAGGATGCAGGCCGAGAGTGCGTAAGGAGCACACTTGTCTCATGAGCACGATGATGATTGTCTAGCGCGACGAGTGGAACAGGTGAAGCTATGACGGGGGAGCAGCGCTCCAAGAAGGCATAGCATTGGCAGCATTGGCAAATGGAAGGTCCAATTAACTTCCGCGTATATTTTTTATGCCAGATAATTGCGGCAAACCGTTTACCGACATTCCATCAAGCAGAGAAACATTTTCACGAGATACACCAGTAGGAATGAAATGATTAACGCACGATGCCGACGGTTGCCAGGAGAGTGATGGTGAATTAAAATCACCAAGTAACACCATAAGATCATTTGGTTTAAGTTTGCCAGCAACGAAACTAACACTCTCATGTAAATCGTCAAGGACTACTTCGGAAGAACGCAAATCGGGTGGGATGTAAACGGCGCCGATATAGATTGAAAGGTTTTGAAGCTTAACAATTGTCCAAACAGACTCCAACGAGTCGAACGGCAGTGATAAAGTTGACGTGTTCAGCACGAAAGAGCAGGCAATGAGTACACCTCCACCACGGCAACGGCTACTGTTGAGAGAATTTCTTTCGTAGCGATAGATGACATACGCATCCTCCGAGATAAGAGAGGACGGAATTGAAGCATCGAGCCATGTTTCAGTTAACACCAACACATCCATATCAAGCTCGGATAGAGAGAGGCGTAACTCGTCTAGTTTTGTGCGCAATCCTCTTACGTTTTGATAGTAGATGTTTAGTCGATCGATCGAAGGAATGAGAGAGCGAGATGCGCCGGGAGTGCTCTCGCTGCAAGTTATTAACGGCGAAAGAGAGTCGGACGGATTATGTGTATTAGATGCAGGGTTAGCTTCCATCAATTCGGGTAAAGTCGGTAGTTCATGAGAATCTTCAGCCGGATCAGCCGGTTTACGCTTGCTGAAAGTACTGCGTATAAGGCAAGCTCATAGGGCCATAATCTGGCGAAATAGTGAAATCAGCGTTTCGCAGTTGTGTCGTGTGGTTGATAGAAGGTGGCGAGGAAGGATGATCCGATTCACGATTAATAGGCGCAGAAGGTGCAAGGGATGCTGCAGTAGTGGGTCGCCAAACATTGACGGAGCGGGGATTTAGGTCGATGAACTCCTTAAAAGAGATCCCTCGAGGCCAGGTTGAAGCAGCCAAAGCAATAGCCCGGTGCGAATCCGGTACACCAATTTTAAAAGATACGTAGGAGAGCGTAGAAAGATCCCGGTCGCGTCGTACAAGGCTATATACCAAGATGTCGTCTGTCCCTATGTTAGAACAGGCCATTTCGTGGATCGCTTCAATCGGAGTATCAGGAGCAATACGGGAGATAAAGACCCAAGTACGGGGTGGGAGTTCAGGAACGGTCGTAATATTATTGCAGGACAACCCTGTGCCCGATGAAAGCATAGCGCGTGTAACGGTATTGGTAGGCGATGGGTCGGGAGAGCGATCCAACAATCGACGTTTAGAAGGATTCTCACCAACAGCTTGATGGATCAGCTTAGAGGCCGCAACTGGAATCGTGGTCGTTGAGTGCGTAGCAGGAATCGCAGAATGGTGAGCACTCGATGTAGTGGTATGCGTGGCAAGATGAGAGTTGAGCTTGTTCATTAGTGAGTTGAAGGAAGTGAGAAGCTCACTGTGCATGAGATCAAGCTCCTTGATGCCATGCTTAACTTCATCAAGCGTTGTGAGTAGTGGAGCCTGTGAGTAGTTGCGTTCCATTGAGTGAGAAGCAGTAAGTGAGTCGATGAAATCTTTCACGGAACGAATTGACGATGCTGATTCCTGTTTCATCAAAGCTATCTCGTTTCTAAAACAATCCAGTGAAGAGGAAAGTTCAAGTCGCAAGCCAGCTGATGTCGCCTGCACAGAACGTGAGGAATCGCGGAAATCGGACTGCAACGATTCCAAAAGGTAGGCAGTGTCACGAGAAAGGTCGTGCGAGAAGCGTAAAGTGTCAACGGCCCGCAAACGCTGAGCACAATCCGCGCAAGCCCAGAATAAATTTTGTGACTTCTTAAAATCACGCAGGAGCGGGGTTGAAAGTCCAATGCACTTATCGTGGTAATAGTGTTCACAAAGACCGAAGCACGGAATTGGATCGTTGCTAATAGCACCTTCACATTTCTTACAGATCACAGACGCCATCGCAAAATAGACCAAAGTTCGACTGAACAGTGAGTGATCACAACAACCGCAGGCGGATTGCAATGTTTATATGTTGAACCGTACAATTCACAGGTGCCGCACAAATTTGTGATACGTGAACGCGCGAGTGTAAATTAACCGAACTAAAACAATTCAAGCCTTAATCAACAAGAAAATTGCGCTAAAAAATCAACTTGGAAATAGGAGAGTGAGAGAGCACAACCAGCCGCTTTGAGTGACAAGTGACAAGTGACAATTTTTAGAGTTTCTATGATATGCGAAGAGGAAGAGAGGGGAGAATTTTTTTTGTTGGCTTTTGTAAAAAGGTCGTAGAGATATAAACACGGCGGTAATTTTCTTTTTCATGGCAAAGCTTGAGATGAATCCATATTGCATTCCGGTAGCAGGTGTGAGGGCGGTTTAGGTGGGACGGCATGCGTGGGAGTGGTAGTGTGGAGATTTGGTGGTGGAGTTGTAGATTGGAGATGTATTTTGGGGGGAAGTGCTTCTTCTTCTGAGCTCTTTTTTTTGTTGTTGCGTTGTCGTTTGCATTTAGATGATGAAGCTGATTCAGTTTATTTTTCTGTTGTTGTGGTGTCAGTATCATTGATTTCTTCTTGATTTTGAGTTTGTGGCTGTTTATTGTCGGCTTTGTTTAATTTTTTTGACATTTCTTCCATTTGTAATCTCATACTGTTTAGTTCGTTGGTAAGTTCAGCGATGGTGCGAGACAGGTTTTCGATGATTATGTCTTTATCGTCACTATTGTTGTTCGCGCAAGTTTGTGCAAAATTTAGTCTATTTTGGACTGAGCTTGTTGTTTGACAAGCCATACGTGCCTCTTTGTGGGTGAGATTGTTGTCTACTCGATATTTGATTATTTCCTCTTCTTTCATGTAGACTGGGCAGCTCTTATCGTATGCATTGTGTGTTCCGCTGCAGTTTGGGCATTTCGCTTGTTTATTACATTCACCGTGTTCAGGTTCGCCACAATTTTTGCACCGGGTTTTTGTGTGCCCGTAGCGATAGCACTTGTGGCACATCATTGGGCGCGGGTAATAAACTCTTGTTCTTACCTGAAAGGCTCCCAGACGAATACATTCCGGGATTTTTGGAGCTTCGATTGTCAGAAGAAAAGAGTTTGTTGGTGTGATCGTTTGGTTTGTTTTTCGTATAAAGCGCCGAACCTCCACTACATTCTGTTCTTTTAGTTCTTCCATGATATCGCTATCTGGCATTCCGGATAATTCCGGAGCATAGATTACGCACTGAATTCATCGTTGCGTGCGGTACAATTGAGACTTTGGTGCCATCAATAAGCTGTAGGCATGGGCAAAACGATTCTTTTCACCGAACGCGAACGAACTAGTTCGCTCACCAAAAAGAACCGAACGCGAACGACGATTCTTTCGTTCTTTGTTTCATGAGGTTTTTATTCACAAAGAACGCTCGTTATCTTTTTCATTTACCCACCATAGACGCATACTGTAGCCAAAGAAGTACTCATTCTGCGGTTGAAACCAATCATTTAAAAACATTAAACACTCGGCTGTCTGGTCAATACAATCCATCGCAAAACCGACCAAAAACTAGCATGTAAAAAACTAATACGAGCAAAAATGTCTCCTGCATATATTGCACCCCATGCCTTATACACACTTAAGGATTCTATTTCAAAAAAACTACTTAAATATGGATCAACATGATGAGCGCAATCAATTCAGTTCATTCGCGAACAATGACTAATCCGTTTGAACGGGCTCGATTTATTGAATTGTATAGGTATAATTTCCATGCCAACAGAACACAGATCGAACACCAGTTCGAACGCGTTCGATGAATTCAGTTGTGTAGGTACGATTTACACACCAACAGAACACAGATCGAACACCAGTTCAAACGCGTTCGATGAATTCAGTTGTGTAGGTACGATTTACACACCAACAGAACGCAGATCGAACACCAGTTCGAACGCGTTCGATGAATTCAGTTGTGTAGGTACGATTTATACACCAACAGAACACAGATCGAACACCAGTTCGAACGCGTTCGATGAATTCAGTTGTGTAGGTACGATTTACATACCAACAGAACACAGAGCGAACACTAACGGATCAGATCGAACGCGTTCGATGAATTCAGTTGTCTAGGTACGATTTACACATCAACAGAACACAGATCGAACACCAGTTCGAACGCGTTCGATGAATTCAGTCGTATAGATACGATTTCCACACCAATAGCACACGTATCGAACACTGCTGGACAAATTCGACGGCGTTCGAGGAATTGAGTTGTATGGGTACGATTTCAACACCAACAGGGTAAATTTTGATCTCTGACGACCCGTTCGCACGGTGCGAGAAAGAGCGAGAAAGCAATATGATTTTGCACGTTTCATTACCACATTTATGTGTGCCGTCGAACACTGAACGGAACGTTCGAACGCGTTCGGTGTAGTCAGTTTCTTCCAAAAGTCCTGGTCGTTCTTTTTGTTAAGAACCTCGTTCGTTCGTGCACTTTACCGAACTGTTCGAACGGTGCGATTTTCGTTCATTTTACACATGCCTAATAAGCTGTGTCATTTTTTGTATTTTTTTCAAACTGTTTAGCGGAGCGGGTCTTTATCAGTACTTTAGAGCCGTTTTCTATTTTGATTGCCGGTAGGAAATTTCCAATCATGTTTTCGATACTTTTCCCAATTAGAAAAGGGTTGTTTGGGAAGGTTTTAGCTTCTACTAGACTCATGACCAAATATTTCAGTATGCCCGAATTACCAGTACGGTCCATCCATATCGGCATTAACGGGTTTCTATTTTCCATGCGAAAAAATTCCCTTGGTGGGGCGGGGGGCCCCATCATTCTGCACTACGAAACCAGCTGTTCGTTTTTTTCCCCAGAAATGGGGGGAAGACAGAAAAAAACGGGCCACCTTCCAAGTACAGTCAACCTAGCAAAAAACGTTCACATACGTTTGTATCAGTCGCCGTGCTGAAACTGATTCTTGGAAAGTCTCTGCACACACTTTCTCACACACACACGGTATTGCGGCTGTTGGCGTTTTTTTTTTTTTAAGTGGTGAGCGTAGCACGGACACGTCTGAACTGGACCACGATCAACACACGACTGGTATTCTTACCAGGTACAACTGCTGTACCCCTACGATTACCGTCGATTCGGTGTCCATTACATTGGCAATGGGCGTGCACAGGAACGATCACGCATTCCGGTTTAAGCTGTGTTGTTGCCCCATATAAATACAATTTACCTTCTTCATCGCTGCTTTTGGTCTACGCACTGTTCTCTCATCGCACACTAGAACTCATCGGTAGAAATTTGTCTGTAAAAAATGTGTACACAAACATAATAAGCGGTTCGCAATCCACAGTTTATAATGATTGTAACTTATCGTTCACTTCCATAGGGCCTAAACTTGCTTTGTACACTAGTGGCACAGTATCATCGACTCGGTCATCTAAAACATAGACAAAAGGAACATATTGAGGACACTTTTCCTTAGACCGCACTGCTGAATGTTCTCTTACCCGGGGTCCGGTTCCGGTTGCCCAGCAAAACGCATTCGCGTCGCAGTATGTTCGCGTTCCATCCGTGCCATTTGACGCGCATGACTATGGACAGTGTCGGGATACATTTAATGTATTCTTTTAACACGGCTTGATCCTATTTTCACTCGACTTTATACAATTATTATTTAATGAACGCCGGAGCACTGTTGGATGAGCAGTCCGCAATGTTTACATTTCCTATCGACGCCGCAATCGTTCCACATCAAGCATACGTAGGTGTGAAAGAGACGACAATAGACAAAAAATGAAAGCGCACATTGTTTGACACATGATGGCCACTACACGCACCAACACATGCACATCTTTGGCAGTGCGCTCAGGCGAAGAGGAAGAGGAAACGCAAGGGACGCATTGCTCGATGTGCTGCTCGACAAAAACGCTGTAGGAGGGAAAGAGAAAAACGAACTACATGAGCGAGAGGTTCCAATTTTTGGATCGCTTTGCACAGGGGGTTGTCGCGCGTGCAACCGTTTCCTGTCTTTTCAACTGTCACTTTCCTTCGCTGTCATTTCGCTTCATTTCGTTTATACGTCCGGGTCTGATCTATAGCACTGCCTTTTCGTAACACTTTCTGGAAAATGTATGAACCAATTAACATTTTTCTGGCAATGACCAGACCGAATTATCATTTAATTTATAAATAAAATTTGAACCGAAAAGGGCTCTTAGATGTCAAACTGCCTGTAACAATCATACTACTTGTCAAATCGTTCTGCAATATGGAACCTCGTTCCTGCACAGTCCATGCTAGAGGAGGCTATAATTTTACCCAATGATGGATACATAATGGAAGATGGAAAGAAATGTTGCCCAGCGCTTTGTATAAATGACGATTTGTCAAACAACAACAATTATCAACCATTCGACAGTTGGCAGCTGAAGTGTAAAGACGAGTGCAAATCAAAGTGAGGCTTATATAGAGTGTGCGAAAGCTTAAAGAAAAGTGTCATTCATCTCATAATTGGAATTAAAAACGCGATGCTCTCACTCACACTCGCACTGATAGCACGTACTACATTTTGCTCCGCGTTATTTACGTTTTGTGCACTTATTTTCGCAAATTCCGACCTGGTTCAATCATTGCACTGTGTTTTGATTATCAGTTGTGCAACCCTCAACAAACTGTTTATACACTCAAAACCTCGAAGCCTCTGTAAGTGATACAGTGTGTATTCTTCCTGGTGCTGTGAGCCGATTGAATCGTCATGGCTGATCATTGTTTGACCTGCGCCCGTGCTTCGTCATCTGAGGAACCAACTTACACTTGCAACGGCTTCTGCAAGTGATGGGCCTATCGTTCGTGCCTTGGTGTGAGTAGTGCTGCAGTCAATGATCTCATCAAAGAAGATTCTCAAATTATGTGGCTCTGCCACAATTGTTCGGAGAATCGCCGCAACGGACGCTCAGTGATGATTGCTGAGTTAACGGCGGCACTCACCGATCTCAAATCTCAGCTGTCAGCTGAGTTCAAAACACGTATGGATGCTGCCGCGCATTCGCTAAAACGCACGATGCTATCCTCACTCAATCACAGAAAACACAGATACTCGTCCTGCTTTACACACTTCTACATTCACAACTAAACGCAAGGCATCGACATCCAACACCAGCCACCGAACTTAGCAACCCGGCATAACGTCGTTTAATGGACCGTTCTCCGCCGTCTGTTGTCGCCGCCTCCCCGCTTCTCAATGGCACCGCACCCATGGCAACTTCAGCTCATGCCACATTGCTTCTGTCACCAGAAACGCCTAAATTCTGGTTGTACCTGTCGCGCTGCCGCCCGACAGCCACAATCTTAGAATTGGAGACTTTCGTCAAGGAGCAAATCGGCATCGAGGATGTCACCGTTTTTAAGTTGGTGCCACTTAACCGCGATGTCCGTACTCTAACTTACTCTTCGTTTAAAGTCGGTTTGTCGCCGGATTATAAGGAGAAAGCATTATTATGCTCATCCTGGCCGATCGGAACTGTTTTCAAGAGTTCACGGATCGTACGAATGCTCCTATTACTAAATTGTTGGCTAATCTGCAAGTAACCCCACGGCTTGGAAATCCTGAGTGATGGTTCCGGTGTACAAAAAAGGGAATAAAAACTCTGATGAGAACTACCTTGCCTTCTTGTGCCAAGGTGTTTGAGATCGCCATACAAAACTCGCTAATGTATCACTGTCGTTCTTATATTTCTACACGACAACATGGTTTCTTTCCTCGACGCAGTGTTACCACAAACCTGATGGAATTCGACTCCAACTGCCAAGCAGCCTTCACTTCTGGAGCTCAGATGGATACAGTATACACTGATCTTAAGGCTGCGTTAAGGCTGCGTGAACCATCGCTTGCTGTTGGTTAAGATCGCCCGGATCGGTCTCTCTACTCCGCTGGTGAATTGGTTCTGAGAACTTTTCTCTGCAAAGATCGATTGATGTTTTTTTTTTCTGACTGGTGTATCAATAACTACCTGCTAATTTCTGTTGATAAGTGTACGCCAATGTCGTTCTTTGGAATAGCTAGTCCGATAAGGTATAACTATAGCATATCAAGGCCGCAACTACTACGATGCAATACACGTACATAGCATCTATCTTCCGCATATGTGCACAAGATAGAATATCGTACATAGAATACATACATACACAATAGGATAGATGCAGATTAATAAGAACTGACCTTACAAGACGTGCATACAACGAGAACGACCCTATGACTGCGATGGCCCATAAATTTAATCAGCGTTACACTTTATTTGACTGACATCAACCTAAAAGATTCTGTTGATCCGCCTTCATATTGTACACTGCGTTTAACCTGCTCTTTGTGATAGTTATTTAAGTTCTAGTGTTGGAAACTCGTGAGTGCCCAACAATCTGCCAGATCACAGCGCGAGAGAAGAAATGGAAAGATGACGAAAGAGTGAGATGGAAGCCAAACGAGCGAGAGGAATAGAGCAGGAAAACGTTAAGTTTGGAGATAAAAGGGCAAGATGCGCCTGTGCGCCGACAGCCCTTTTAGTTGAAAACGGTAATCTCTACAAGTGGACTATTTTTTTGATTCACCATCAGCACAATAAAAACTACGTGTTATCCTAAAAAGCCGGTCTCGTAGTACAGTCGTCAACTCGTACGACTCTAACAACATGCCCGTCATGGGTTCAAGCCCCAAATGGACCGTGCCGCCATACGTAGGATTGACTATCCTGCTATGGGGGGTAATCCAAAAGTCACTGAAAGCCAAGCCCCACAAGTGGTATAGGCAGGCCTTGACCGACAACGGTTGTTGAGCTAAAAGAAGAAGAAGAAGTTATCCAAAAAAAACCACCAAGTTTTCAACATCTAGTATAAATCACGAGTGTGATTTCTACACGGAGACGTGTTTTATCGAGTAAAAGGAAAAACACGGACAGGTTAGGTCTGTAAAAATTAAAACACTTCAAGGCACGTATTAGTGATGGGCGGGTCGACCCGAACCTATCGGGTCGGAGCCATCCGTAAGCGACCCGGAGTCGTTCGGGTCGACCCAAAAGTACAAGTAGGTGCAACGACTCCGGTAGGTGCAAGAAAGCATAAGCGACTCCGACCCGTTGGTGTAACGAGTTCGGGTCGGGTCGAGTCAAGGTAGGTTCAATCCGACCCGACCCGACCCCGGTCAAACTGAACCCACCGTGGCCCGACGGAGTCGCTTATGCTTTCTCGCACCTACTGATCTTTCGGGTCGACCCGAACTCGCTGCACCCGCGGATCGAAATGAAACCACCGTGGCCCGACCCTACCCGAACTCGCTGCACCAACGGGTCGGGGTCGCTTATGCTTTCTCGTACCTACTGATCTTTCGGGTCGACCCGAACTCGTTGCACCCGCGAGTCGGATTTGATTCCGACTCCGACCTAACGCACCCGCTGCACCCACGGGTCGGAATCGATTCCGGCTGGCTCGCACCCGACTCCGGGTCGGGTCGAGAAATGAATCGTATGACCCAACACTAGCACGTATTGTCATCCAGTTACAGGAGTAGCCATACTCGACATGCACAAAAAGGCAGATCCGAACAAGGATAAAAAGGTAACCCAAATATCCGAGTATGTAGGCGCAATATTTGAAAAACCAAGTAAAAATTTCGGTCAAAATCGCGCCAGATGTTGCGAACGCAACGATAATAACTCTAATTCATATCTTAAAAACATTATTTAAAATTATGTTCATCCAAAAGCCTCATAAGTTTATATTTTAAACTTAACGATCAGTCAAGACGAACGTTAGAGAGGAGGGAATAAAACGATTCGGATAAAAATCAACATCTAGTTTTAATTCAGTGAAAAGGCCACTTGTTTGACCAATCACTTAAATACAATAAACAATTAAACAATTAATCTCCTGACCAACACTGATGTATCCAATCATATGGAAACAAACAACAACATTACTGCCACCACCAACAACACTGCAGTCTCGACTTCACCTCCTCGATCATCACAGCAACAATAGCAACATTACTTACACACTCGCACTCTAAATCTCCGGTAATGTTTCACTATCAAAACACTCGCGGTCTCAAAACCAAACTTTCGAATCTTCGCCTCTCTCTCGAAGCTGCGTTTTATGATGTCATAATACTGACTGAGAAGTGGCTGGACGATTCGATTCCTTCATCTCTCTTCTGTGACAGAAAGTATACCGTTTATCATTGTGATCGTTCAAGCGTTAACAGTACCTGCTCTCGCGGCGGTGGTGTACTCATTACCTATTCCGCAAAGCTCTCGTCGCTGCACATTGAAGTATCCCAATGCTCGTTAGAACTTTTATGGATTCAAATTAAACTGAACAGTCACTCACTCTTTGTTGGTGGTGTGTATTTAACCCCCAACCTCAGCCCGAATACTGACACGTTAGACTCGTTGTTCAATACAATTAAATTAATACAATATCGCATGAAAGATAGGGATTTGTTTGTTTTAAGCGGTGATTTCAATCAACCTGGACTGTCGTGGTCTCAACATAAGGATTACTTCGCACCGCTTGCCGTTAACCCTGCATCATCCTACTTTCTAGACGGATTAGCTGAATTCAATCTGCGTCAACTTTCAGGGGTCGCAAATTTTTTTCGGACACACTAAATTTAATTTTTGGTAATGAGTTAGTGACATATTCATGTTCACCAGTTTTCAGATCTCAGTTGAATTTTCGAAAAATGAAATAGGACACTAGCTCTTTAAAAACTTGGATCGACTCCTTCTGAGTACAATCGTAGAATTTTTAAACATGTTGCTTCTGCTTTTTGTATTTATAATCGGTTCAGTTATAGGTTGTATCTTGGAAGGTTACAATGCATGTTGTATCGGTGGCAATGGATCTTCTATCCAGAGTCTCTACCTTCTGCCTCCTCGCGGCGCCACTGGACTGGTTTACCTGACTGAAGAAGGGGAGCTGACTTGCAATTAGTGATGGGCGTTTCGGAGCGCACCAACGGCTCCGGAGCCGGCTCCGCACTAACGGCTCCGTAGCCGGCTCCAGACTAACGGCTCTGCACTCACGGCTCCGTTCTAACGGCTGCGGAGCCGGCTTCGGGACCACCATTCCGGAGCCGGCGACGAATCAACGGCTCCAGACCAACGGCTCAGAACTAACGGTTCAATAGAGACATCATTGTATGATAGCGTAATAAAAAAACGACTATATATTCTCGCACGTGTGGAAGCTAACACACGATATGATTGCAGTATTGACATGCATGACGTTGTGTAGCATTCGTTAGTCTCGTCTTTCTTAACAACATTCAAAACTAATCGATGTTTTTTTTTTTTGATAAATTCTTTTAAACATGACCTACTCCGCTATTTACGGATTTCCTCGATTGAAACTTCATTGAAAAAGTTATTTTGGTCCTTTGTGTTAAACCCGGCTCCGGAGCCGTTGGAGCGGAGTCGTTGGTGCGGAGCCGGCTCCGGAGCCGTTTGTGCAGAGCCGGCTCCGGAGCCGTTGGTGCGGAGCCGGCTCCGGAGCCGTTGGTGCACCCACGGCTCCGGAGCCGGCTCCGAATTTGTCTGGAACCGGTCGGAGCCGGCTCCGGCTTTGGAGCCGTTTTGCCCCTCACTACTTGCAATACAGTCACTGTATAACGAGACCTTAGTGCAGATCTCTCCTACGGGGGAAGGATGTACGTAATCACCCGAGTTGATGAGGTGATGTGCTGGACAGTTTACTTTGAGCTGTCCGCACCGCAAGTACCCTGCCGAAGGCTTGCGTAGGGAGTAAACTTGGATGTACGGATGGAGCCAGTCAGTCAAATCAAAAGCATCAATGAGGTTATATCGACACTGGTCTAGCTTTGCTACAAAGTTTGACGTATATGAAGAGTTTCTCCTTTAGACGTAGCAATTCCCAAGCGCAGAAGCTCCCTGCACCAGGGTTTTTTAAAACAAACGTTTCTGTGCGTCGTCGTACGGGTGAAAGATACGACGGTTGCCTGGGTTGACTTGAGCGAGCTACTATTATGGGGTGTCCATCGCGGACTTAAGTGATACACAAGGAGGCCCACCCGCGTGGGAGGTGAACCTTCTGGAGCCCTACGTAGCAGTTTGAAAGATCATCTGCTTGGTTAGTGGGTGTCGCGATAGCAATTGCAGGAAGGGGGGTGGGGAGTTCATCCTTCCTTATATAGGGTTTTCCAAGCCACTTCAATGTTGAAACTGAAAATTTCAACCACGTTAAACGAATGCTGAAGGCTACACGGGTGATTTAAAGTCTGAAAAGCCAGTTCAATACAAAAAGTTTTGTTTTAAAAATCGTACCACTATTTTTCAATATCGGTGTAAGCCATTTCAATCTATCAGTTTGGCGGCCCAAGTAGAAAAATCGAGCAGTTGTTTCTTCATTTTTTTAATGACACACAACCGATTTCAGCTTAACGAGGGGTCCAGATTGCACGCACACAAGCGCAAATGAACACGATGACACGCACACATTGAGACTCACTGTCAGCTCGTTCTGATGGCTTGAAAACAGGCAAAAAGTTGGGTCATTCTGTTCGTTCAACTCACACAGCTTGTGCCTCAACATCATCTCTGCCGCCGCGCCACCGCCTACTTGCAGTATATCTGTTAAAGGCCGGGCTACATTGATCGTACTCTCTGGTGTAATTTCAATTTTCACTAGCGCATCTGACGGCGGCTGGTGGAAGCTTTTTTTGGTCATCGAGGGAATGGTCATGCCGGATCTCAAAATTAAGTAGTTTTTCCATCATTTTTTGTCATGAAAATGGATGCAATGCGTGCAGGACATGTGCACCTTTTACAAAACTTTTCTCGTCCAAATTAAGTACAAAACATACAAAAATAACATTTTCTGAAGCGACTCCAAATTGTTTGGAAAAATGCTTCGGTCAGTCGCCGCCAGGTGCGCTAGTGAAAGTTGAAATTACACTACGGAGTACGATCAATGTAGCCCGGCCTTTATACAGGTTGGTATTGTCTAAATTTGTGTACTTACACTGAATTGAACGCAAACCCTTTGATTCAACAGCTCACCGCGTTACAGCTTGACTATCCCGCGGTTTTGCTTGAGAAGCGTTAGAGAGCTAATAAAAGTAATACATTTGCATATGCTCTTAGGAAAATGGATTTCAACAATAATGTTGAGGATAAACTATACGACACCGTCCCAGTCAAGACGTCGTGCAAAAAACTTAAAGCAGCAATTTCAACCGGATCAGCTCTACTGAAAAATGAAAAGTACCCTACTTATCCATCCCAGAATCATCAAAATTCCATACCTCCTGCCGTGCAACCACTATCCTCCTCATTGCCCCGACCAAATCCTCAAATAATCTTGAAAACGAAGAAAAGCCTCACGAATTCCTTTTCCCATCGCACCCCCTCGAACCACATCCTTGTCCAAGCAAAGCTTTCCGGTGAAATCCATTTCCTTTCGACCCATAAGCGCTCCCGTTTCCGATCCGAATAATATTTTCAAATCAAATTCGCCCACCATACCACCACGATCCTCTTCCTTAATTATGCCAAATTCTAGTCCAGTTCAGAATATCACGTTTCTTCCAAAAGTCCCGGTTAACACCGAAAGTGCATCGCATCCTCCTACCTTACCACCACGATCTTGTACTGTGTCCCTTCCTGAGCCGAACAGAAAACTCAATACACCTGAAAATTTAACACAATTGGATCGCATTGAAAAACAGGTGAACATTCTGTCCAAAGTAGCTTGTCACACACAATTTGTGACGAACTTAGTTTTAGACAATCTCTGCTACAAAGACGCAAATTCGGAAAGAAATCCCCAAATCGAAAAATGGAAAACCTTGACATGCTAGAAGAAATGGAGAGGAAATTAAAAAATGAAAGTTTATACATGGCAAAGACGATTTGCCTTTTGTTAAGTGTATTAAAAGGGACCGACAATGTTCAAGAAAGACTATCGCTAACACTCGATTTGTTATTCGATTGCGATTTTTTTTTGCCAAGTTTAGTTGGACAGGTGTTGGGTTTCCGAAAGTCAAGATTCCATTAGAAAAATACGTCTAAGTTATAAGGTTATTTAAATTCGTTGGAGGCACTAGCTTTATAGATGACTCAGCTACGGTTTCACACGAAACAGTGAAGACTTTTCTAGTTGATAAGCTAAATCACGGAAAAGCACGAAGTTTAGTGAAAGGGCTGCGAACTTCTTTTAAGCGCAAAAACAATCAATAGAATACAATAGCTTAGCAATAAGAAACGAACAGAACACACGAATTAGATTTAGCCATATAACTCTATTACTGAATACTTAACTAAAACTGAATTGAATGTGATAAATGGCTGTCATTTATGTAATTTAATGAATTCTCTGGTTGATTTAATGTTGTATGTATGTTATGTTTATGTTAAAATGAATTTACCTCATAATATTTGCCTTATACCGGGCATACTCGGTCAATAACCATTTGTTTATTGAGTCAACATACAGGGTTTTCCAAGCCACTTCAATGTTGAAACTGAAAATTTCAACCACGTTAAACGAATGCTGAAGGCTGCACAGGTGATTTAAAGTCTGAAAAGCCAGTTCAATACAAAAAGTTTTGTTTTCAAAATCGTAACACTATTTTTCAATATCGGTATAAGCCATTTCAATCTGTCAGTTTGGCGGGCTCTGTGTAGATTTGTATTATGACATCCGTTTGTGTTGTGTTTTAGAAAAATAAAATTTGACGAAACACAAACTCACAAACACACTGCCAAGATATGTATTATGAAACACAAACGGAAATCCAAAACTGTCAAACTGCTTTCCGTCAGCTTTTTGTCGAAAGGCGCCAATCTCAGATTGTTTGACCGACACAACACAACAACAGAGTTGTTGCTGCTGCTTTCACGACAAAATATAAGTATTTTATTTTAGAAATAATCAAATTTTATCATTTTAAACAAAAATATGTATACCGCCACATCCATACAAATGGCGATATGCTGAAGATACTGGTATCGTGCTGCTGTTACGGCTTAAGAAGCTGCTGTTATTTCCTTCCTCTGCTGTTGTTCGATGATAGTCGAAAGATGCAGGGCACGCCCACCCGGTTTGCGTTCAACAGCAATGGATCCCAGCTACTTCTTCAATTAGAAACTTCTTCAACAACCAACAGCATAAGCAAAAGTTATTAACACATCTAATACTGTATACACTTTTAGGAATAACAAAGACGCCCGCACATCTCGAACTCAGTACAAACGAATGGTTGATGAGTAGGAAAAGGTCCCTGATATCGCCAGAGGGATGTATAAAGGTGACCAGACCGCTTTCTGGTAGGGAATGGCTGAGCACCTTAACGCCCTGGGACCGCCGATAAGAACGGGTGCAACGTAGAAGCGGGTAAGATTAAAAGAGCAACAGAACATATTTACATTTTGCTTTTAATGTTCGCTGTTTGTTTTATAGGTGTGGTTCGATTACAAATGTGCGGTTAAAAAAACTACGTGTGAACAAAGCTTCTTTGTTGGCCACTGGTTCCAGCAAAGGCCATTGAACGACGTGGAAGAAAGAGTGACCGATTTAACTAATTTGAAGGCCACAATAGAAGGAAACGCAGGCCGCTCTTGGGGAAATTTAAACGTCAACAACAACAACAATAACAACAACAACAACAACAACAACAACAACCAACTGTTGTCAATTAGTAACATAGAGCAGCCAAACAACGACAGCGAGGCGCTAAACAACGGCTGCGAGGCGCCAAAAAACGGCAGCGAGGCGCCAAACAATGAGCAAAATCCTGTAACGGCAAAAGCTAAGTAAAAACGAAGTCGGAAGCGGTGTAGCGGCTAAATCAGAAGCTTCTTGACCTCATGAAACAAAATATTGAAGCTCAAAAAGAGTCCACAGCCGCGTTGAATAGGGCAGTTGTGATATTAGAAAATATCACAGTTGTGTTAAAAGAGGCTGTTGAACGCAAAACCGAATTGTAATTTTGTTTTCATAATTTTTAGGATTTTAGTTGTTAGTTAGCGTTTAATGTTCTTATTAAGTAAATTTCTATTAACGATCAATGAACTCTTTTTGTGATTCAAAGTTATGTGATGAACTTTAAAAAAATATAAATAAACTTGACCACTAGCTTAGTTGCGTTGCCTTTTTTTCATCTGAGCTTGACCACTAGCTTAGTTGCGTTGCCTTTTATTCATCTGAGCTTAGCTCTTCCAATCCATACGCAATACACATGTTGTGTAAGATGCAACATACGTTCGTTATTTGAGTTGCTTTTACCGTGTAGTGCAACTGTCGAGCACCTAACAAACACCTAAATCTATTTTTAGCAACCCGATCGTGCGCTCCACTATTTCTCTACCTAAAGAATGGTTTTTATTAAAGGCAGCTTCTGGTGTGTTTGGACCAGGAGTACGTTTTGGTGTTATTAACCATGGTTTTGACGGGTATCCAGCATCACATGTGAGAATTTAAAAAATTATTTACATACACAAATACCCATAGGATTTATTTATTTATTTATTTATTTATTTTTATTTTATTAATTGCTCGGCCACGTTGGGTTACAGCAATAGTACTTACTGACTATAGTATACAATTATTCACGAAGGAGTAGGAAGGAGTTTATGGTACGGAAAAGGAGCGAAGACGGGATCGGTAGACAGGATAGGAGAGGACAGCAGGAAGGGAAGGCGGAAGTGATTACATTAGTAAACGCTGCTACAGCTTGATTTATGTCATCATCAGTAAAGCACCAATCGGTACCGGCTAAAATATGATGAAGCTTTTGGTAGTCCAGTTTCCTAAAATTGAACATACGAGCCGTAGGTATTCGTTGAGAGGATGCAGGGCGAGAGTGCGTAAGGAGCACACTTGTCTCATGAGCAGGATGATGATTGTCTAGCGCGACGAGTGGAACAGGTGAAGCTATGACGGGGGAGCAGCGCTCCAAGAAGGCCTAGCATTGGCAGCATTGGCAAATAGAAGGTCCAATTGACTTCCGCGTATATTTTTTATGCCAGATAAATGCGGCAAACCGTTTACCGACATTCCATCAAGCAGAGAAACATTTTCACGAGATACACCAGTAGGAATGAAGTGATTAACGCACGATGCAAACACATCCATATCAAGCTCAGATAGACAGAGAGGCGAAACTCGTCTAGTTTTGTGCGCAATCCTCATACTTTTTGATAGTAGATGTTTAGTTGATCGATCGAAGGGATGAGAGAGCGAGATGCGCCGGGAGTGCTCTCGCTGCAAGTTATTAACGGCGAAAGAGAGTCGGACGGATTATGTGTATTAGATGCAGGGTTAGCTTCCATCAATTCGGGTAAAGTCGGTAGTTTATGAGAATCTTCAGCCGGATCAGCCGGTTTACGCTTGCTGAAAGTACTGCGTATAAGGCAAGCTCATAGGGCCATGATCTGGCGAAATAGTGAAATCAGCGTTTCGCAGTTGTGTCGTGTGGTTGATAGAAGGTGGCGAGGAAGGATGATCCGATTCACGATTAATAGGCGCAGAAGGTGCAAGGGATGCTGCAGTAGTGGGTCGCCAAACATTGACGGAGCGGGGATTTAGGTCGATGAACTCCTTAAAAGAGATCCCGCGAGGCCAGGTTGAAGCAGCCAAAGCAATAGCCCGGTGCGAATCCGGTACACCAATTTTAAAAGATACGTAGGAGAGCGTAGAAAGATCCCGGTCGCGTCGTACAAGGCTATATACCAAGATGTCGTTTGTCCCTATGTTAGAACAGGCCATTTCGCGGATCGCTTCAATCGGAGTATCAGGAGCAATACGGGAGATAAAGACCCAAGTACGGGGAGGGCGTTCAGGAACGGTCGTAATATTATTGCAGGACAACCCTGTGCCCGATGAAAGCATAGCGCGTGTAACGGTATTGGTAGGCGATGGGTCGGGAGAGCGATCCAACAATCGACGTTTAGAAGAATTCTCACCAACAGCTTGATGGGTGAGCTTAGAGGCCGCAACTGGAATCGTGGTCGTTGAGTGCGTAGCAGAAATCGCAGAATGGTGAGCACTCGATGTAGTGGTATGCGTGGCAAGATGAGAGTTGAGCTTGTTCATTAGTGAGTTGAAGGAAGTGAGAAGCTCACTGTGCATGAGATCAAGCTCCTTGATGCCATGCTTAACTTCATCAAGCGTTGTGAGTAGTGGAGCCTGTGAGTAGTTGCGTTCCATTGAGTGAGAAGCAGTAAGTGAGTCGATGAAATCTTTCACGGAACGAATTGACGATGCTGATTCCTGTTTCATCAAAGCTATCTCGTTTCTAAAACAATCCAGTGAAGAGGAAAGTTCAAGTCGCAAGCCAGCTGATGCCGCCTGCACAGAACGTGAGGAATCGCGGAAATCGGACTGCAACGATTCCAACAGGTAGGCAGCGTCACGAGAAAGGCCGTGCGAGAAGCGTAAAGTGTCAACGGCCCGCAAACGCTGAGCACAATCCGCGCAAGCCCAGAATAAATTTTGTGACTTCTTAAAATCACGCAGGAGTGGGGTTGAAAGTCCAATGCACTTATCGTGGTAATAGTGTTCACAAAGACCGAAGCACGGAATTGGATCGTTGCTAATAGCACCTTCACATTTCTTACAGATCACAGACGCCATCGCAAAATAGACCAAAGTTCGACTGAACAGTGAGTGATCACAACAACCGCAGGCGGATTGCAATGTTTATATGTTGAACCGTACAATTCACAGGTGCCGCACAAATTTGTGATACGTGAACGCGCGAGTGTAAATTAACCGAACTAAAACAATTCAAGCCTTAATCAACAAGAAAATCGCGGTAAAAAATCAACTTGGAAATAGGAGAGTGAGAGAGCACAACCAGCCGCTTTGAGTGACAAGTGACAAGTGATGGACAGGATGGTTTAATGTATTACCTAGTAGCTTGAATGCAGTTTCTCCGCGTCGATGTTTTGTTTCGAAAATGTTGTCCATTCCACTTTCATTCCAAATATGTGAATCGTGATTGGCTCCTCCGAATTTGGCATTCACATACCGAATTTTCATGAGATGGTCGCAAATCTACCAGTACGAAGAAAAATAATATTAAAATACACAACATAAGACAAAAAAACTGAAAGCTTTACTTACAATCATCGTGTTTAGGCTGTAATAGCCCTTCCGGTTAAAATGCTGATCGTAATCGTCCACTGGTGCAATAATTTTTATGTGTGTTCCATCAACACACATCACTACACCAGGGATGCCACTTTTTGAGAAGAAGTATTGTCGTGCATCTTGTTGCTCATTTGGTTCCATCGCTAAAGAGATCCATTTGTTCCCAACAGTTTCTTCGATTATGTTCAAGCACTTTGCAAAGGCTACCGAGAAAGTAGGCTGGGCAATTACTGTTTTGTAATCATTTCCTGTTCCATTTTGGTAGCTACCTTCAGCTAAAAATTGCAGAGCAGCAACCAAATTTTCATTTGGCTTAAGCCCCTTTCCTTTAACCGGTGGGAACTTGGGCTCGATTGGGCCGCCAGAATGTCAAGGAAAATTTCCTACGACACACGAATTTTTTTCTTAAATCTGAAAAGAACAACCACACATGTTTAACACGGTTTGCACAAATGAGCCGCATGCCGCATGTTGTAAGGGAGAATAGCAGGACAATTGCACAGTCGTATTTAAGTGTGTGTTTATTGTACGAAACACATTGGCGGAATGAATCGCTTACATGTTTTGACAATGTTGGTGAAAGGTTTCCCTGCCCAAGTAACAATTCATATATGCGTTATATTTGAGGGGTAGGAAATTGCCTACTTTCAACACTCCTCCTCAATTAATAGCCCTCAAATTACCTCTCATCAATCCCAAACGAATCGCAAACATATTGTGCTTTACCGTTCCTAATGACTTAGTTAGTATATCCGCATTCATGCTATCAGTAGGGCAGTACCTCAACTTAATATCGCCTCGCTGGCATAGATCCCGTATGAAATGATTGTTGTGTCCGCACAAATGAAACGTAAACACGGTGTGTACGGCACAAACAGAATATGTATTTTAACAACTAATCTTTGGTATGTGTAATACAACAAACGCACGCAATGCGGGGAGAGGACGACTGATCTCTCTCGCGCCGCGATCCTCACTAAGGACGTCACCGGATGACAGTCCTGCTGTCAACAGTAACCCTCAGGATGAGGCAGCGGTCTGCCCATAACATCTCCCCGTTTTAATTTAGCCGGTACGGCTTAAGCCGACGCAGCGGTTTTATTACGAATAAAACCGGCGTGGCAAGCGCACGGGTCATGGGACGCTATGTAACGGGGGAGAGTGCAGACCGGCCTCCATGCCATACGCTTAAAGTGTAACACAACTGTGAGCCTTTATTTCACTTTCAATTCCGCGACGATACACACAGCAAGCCGAGCCAGAACCTTCTGATCTGCTCCGGCCGATCGCGGCTTTTTATATCCTCCTTGACCCTTGCGTGAAAGAGAAGAAATGTTCTCATCCTTGTTCCTAACGAAAGTTCCAGAACCGTTCCCTGTCTCTAAATCTCGCAAACCGTTCACGGTCTCTACACTACTCCCCCCTAAATTCGCGGAGTGAAAAATTTACTTTCCTATCTACTCTGTTCAGTTGGTATGCTGGTTTGAGCCTATCAATTGATACGGACATTTGCTTACCATTTCTCTCTATCACAAAAAATTTCCTGAGTCTCTTTACCACGTTGTAAGGCCCTCCATATGGCGGTTCGAGGTCTTTCCTAACCCTATCTATCCTGACGTAGACCCTTTTGCATGTTTCTAATTCCTTAGCTACGTAAACCTTTGTTTCTGTGACGCGAGGTGATGTCGGAGATACTTTTCTAAACGCGTTTCTAAGCCTGGTTAAGTAATCAGTAACATCAGGAATATTTTTGTCTGATGGTGAAACGAAATCTGCAGGTAACCGCAAATTCTGTCCGTATACTAATTCGGCCGGAGTACATTTCAATAATTTGGTACGGAGTACATAGCTAACTCTGATTCCTAACAACATGAGAGGTAATCGTTCGGTCCATCGTTCAGAAATATCGTTAGCCATCAGTGAGCCTTATAAGTGCCTGTGAAATCTCTCCACAAGACCATTGGATTGAGGATGGTATGCTGTAGTCGATATATGATGACTTCCTAACAGTTTAGCTAGCTCTGTGAACAGTTTTGACTGGAATTGTCTACCTCTATCTGTTGTAATGTTAATAGGACAACCGAATCTTGATACGAATTCTGACACCAATGTTTTGGCTACCGTTTCTGCTGTAATATCTTCTATTGGATAAGCCTCCGGCCACCTCGTGTATCTATCTACAACTGTTAAAAGGTACGATTTGTTATCGGAAATTGGAAGCGGTCCTACAATATCAATGTGAATATGATCAAATCTACCAGCTGGAAGATCAAATTGTGCTAATGGTGAGTGCATGTGCTTATTGATATTAGCCCTCTGGCAATTTTCGCAAGCTTTGGTCCATCCTGTTATGTTTTTATTCATACTAGGCCAGAAATATTTTGATGTTATTAATTTCCGCGTGGCTCTAATCCCGGGGTGTGATAGATTGTGTTGATCCTTAAAAACGGAAAATCTAAATGGTTCAGGGATGTAAGGACGGTTGATACCTGTTGATGTCTCAAAGTATATACCTTGGTTATTTACGTTTAATTTGTTAAGTCTATACCTTGAATCACTTGATTGGTTTTCTAAACATTTTTTCAGCTCTATATCATGTTTTTGGCCCTCTACTAATTCCTCATAATTGAGAGAATTTATGGTACTAGCTTCTCCTACGCGTGACAAAGTGTCAGCAACAATATTGCTATCCCCTTTTATGTATCTGATATCCGCAGTAAACTGAGAAATGTAGTCGAGATGTCTAGCCTGTCTTGGAGTTTTCTCAGCTATTGATGAAATAGCCGTTGTGAGTGGTTTATGGTCCGTGAGAACAAAGAAATCTCGCCCTTCTACAAAATACCGGAAATGCTTAATTGCAAGGTATATTGCTAACAATTCCCTATCAAAAGCAGAATATTTCTGTTCAGCTTCTGTCAATTGCTTCGAGAAAAATGCTAGAGGTTCCCAACAACCGTTATTCTCTTGTTGCAGTACTGCACCGACCGCGACATTGGAAGCATCGGTTGTGATATTTAACTGGATTTTAACTGGATTTGAACGCTTCAAATGAAGTTTCGCAATCTGATGTCCAGCTCCATGGAAGAGTCTTTGATTTGGAGTACATTGCTATGTGCTTATGTAAAGGTCTCATAATTTCTGCGATACGAGGGATAAATCTATGGTAGTAATTTACCATCCCCACGAACCGCTGTAATTGTTTTAGTGATGTTGGTTGAGGAAAATTCGTGATTGCTTCGACCTTATCCTTAGTGGGGGTGATGCCCTGACTATTAACCTTGTGGCCAAGGAATTCTATCTGTGGTACTCCAAAAACGCATTTGGAGTGTTTTAGTTTTACATCGTTTTCGGACAATCTTTTCAGAACCTCCCTCAAATGAACAAGGTGTTCTTCCTGTGAGGTGCTTCCTATCAAGATGTCATCGATGTAAACATATACATAGTCTAGATCCTGGAAAATTGAATTCACAAAACGTTGAAAGGTTGGACCGGCATTTCGTAAACCGAAAGGCATTCTTAAAAATTCAAAAAGCCCAAAAGGAGTAGTAATCGCTGTTTTGTACACATCCTCTGGAGCAATCGGTATCAAGTGATAAGCTTTTATAATATCTAATTTTGAAAAAATTGCCATGAATTTACATAATTGCTCAAAGTTCTGAATATGTGGAATTGGGTATCTATCGGGTATTGTGGCAGCGTTTAAACGCCGATAATCCCCACACGGGCGCCAATCATTGTCTGTTTTAGCCACCATGTGCAATGGAGATGACACAGGTGAAGAAGAAGGACGGCAGATGCCCAATTCCATCATATGCTGGAATTCCGCATGGGCAGCTTTATGCCTTACTGGGTCTAATCTGCGTGGTTTTGCAACCGGAAGCTGCCCTTTGGTTTGAATGTGGTGGACAATATGATGTTTAATCGGGTTGTTGAAATCCGGGGCTTCCATTAAGGATGGAAATTCCTTCAACAAATTTGTGTAAACATCAGAAACCGCAAACAATTTTGGGGACGGAGTATCAACTTTGGCTATACTCGCTTTGGTAGATAAAGCGGTGAGTGGATCCACAACCGTTTGTTACTCAGATCAACCAATAGACCATATCGTTTGAGGAAATCTGCCCCAATGATCGGATGGTTCACTGCAGCAAGCACAAAAGTATGGGGAAAAGAACGACGTAGCCCCAAGGACACCTTTAAGAATTTTACTCCATAAGTTGGAATGGGAGTTCCGTTTGATGCAACTAACGTATCATTCGATTTTGCTAAAATGCCAAAAATGGAATTAGGAATGACAGAAACATCGGCCCCACTATCTATAAGAAATGTTAGCTTAGACTCTTCGTCATAAAGAAAAAGGCGGCTTGAATTAGAAAAAACACTCACAGATCCTGCCGTATCTGCAGCGTTTATTCGTTTTTTTGCGCGTCATTGTTATAGAAATTACATGGCTCAACACATTTTGTTGCCGCACTGCCAAACTTATAATGATACCCACAAAAAGGTTTTTTAGGTGTTCCTACTTTGCCGCGAGAAGCACTACGATTGCGCATCCGATTTCGTTCAATCGATTGATCACGGCTGCGAGAAATTCGCATCTGTTCCATTAAGCCTTTTAATTCCTGGACCTCTTTCTGAAGGGCAAATACCTTACTATTCTCGTTGCTTGACTCTTGTTTAACGCTACATGCATTCACCATCGCCCCTTTTGATGCTTCCCATATTTTGTCCGCAATAGGTAAAATCTCTTTAAGGTTAGTTTTCCCTAGTGAAATCATGGCTATTTCTATTGATTTTGGTAGTCGCCCTAACCATAAACGAAAAATCAACATATCTGAAATGTCACTGGATGATCCTGCAAGCTGCACGAGACGACGATGAAATTCCGACGGACTGCTATCTCCCATCTCGGCGTTGTAGAGAAGTTTCGAGATCCGCTGCTCCTCACTAATCGATAAGCGCGTCAGCAAAGCTTCCTTCAAATGCGTATACCGGTTGTGCGCAGGAGGATTCTGGACGATGTCGATCACTTTCTCCAGCGTCTCGGGCGGCATGGCGGTTAGAAGATGAGCATACTTGGTGCGCTCGGTTTTGGTTCTCGCGTTTTCAAACTGAACCTCTGCTTGAATAATTTGTTTAATTTGTTTAATTTGTTTATTACTCGTTCAATGGATAACAATGGATCCGTGTGAATGTTCTTAAGTCTAATATTAGATTAAAATAAGTAGTAAGATCATCTTAATAATTCGCTTCTAAGGCAGTTTTTAAAGGATTGCACTGAGGTTCCAAAATCAAACAAATGACGAACTTCGTTAAACACCCTAATCATGGAGTTGAGGGGGTCTCTAGATCCATATCCAGTTCGACTACGGTTCAGGGCAAGTAACGGACGAGAGCGAAGCTGAACAGCAGGCGCGTAAAAGTTTAACTGCTGGAGTAGGGAAGGACAGTCGATGTTATTTTGCAGTAAACCAGCCACAAATAGTTGTTGTGCGGTACGGCGTCGGATGTGGAGCGGTTGCAGTCCGAGGAGCAGAAGTCGCGATTCATAAGGTGGTAACTGACTGCCAGGTGGCCAAGGTAACAAGCGTGTTGCGTATCGGGATAAGCGACGCTGTATCGATTCCATTCTCTCAGAAAGTCTTTGGGTTGAGGGCTTCCAGACGACACAGGCGTATTCGAGTACCGGGCGGATAATACCACAGTATAACGCTTTGATGCAGACTGGGTCTTTGAAATCTCTTGTTATCCGAAACAACATGCCAAGCAATTGATTACCTCGGGTAATCACCTCCTCTGTTTGCTGGTCAAATGACAGCTTTGAATCAAGTATGACTCCGAGATCCTTCATAGTATTAGTGCGTTCTATTGGTAAACCGTTAACTGTGTAGCTGGTATTCTTAATTTCTCGTGCGCGTGTGAATGAAATGACTCGGCATTTTTCAATGCAGAGGCTCAGGCGGTTTCGATTGCACCATTGGTGAAAATCGAGAAGGTATTGTTGTAGCTCGGAGTGGTCTCTGTCATTTTTTATCGTCATGTAGATTTTAATGTCATCTGCATACATTAAATGATTCGCTGCTGGTACTACATACGATAGGTCGTTGATGAACAGTACAAACAGTAGTGGACCCAGGTTGCTACCTTGTGGCACACCAGATGATGCAATGAAAGACCTTGAATGGCACCGTGAGAAAGATACAGCATACGATCGATTGACAAGGTACGATTCTAACCAGCATATTAAATTTCGCCCAAGTCCCAACTTGTTCA
Organism: Anopheles gambiae; assembly: GCF_943734735.2. Taxonomy (NCBI): domain Eukaryota; kingdom Metazoa; phylum Arthropoda; class Insecta; order Diptera; family Culicidae; genus Anopheles; species Anopheles gambiae. Next base: position 68,632,254 of record NC_064601.1, on the reverse strand, counting down.
TCTTGGCTAAAAGGATGTTGTGATCGATGCTATCAAAAGCAGCCTTTAAATCCATATAAACTGCATCTGTTTGAATCCTGCTATCCATGTTACGGAGACATTGTGATGTAAAGTCAACAAGGTTAGTAATCGTCGACCGCTTTGGAACGAAACCGTGTTGTTGAGGGCTAATATAGTGATATGAAGCCGTGAGTAAACTTGTTTGGATCACTTTCTCAAAAACTTTGGCTCCAGCACTGAGTGATGTTATGCCTCTATAGTTGGCTGCATCTTCCTTGTCACCTTTTTTAAATATGGGGACTATCCATGAACTCTTCCAAATAGAGGGGAATTCTCCTTGTTGCAGCGAAAAATTAAAAATTTTGGTGAAGATCGGCGCAATGGACTCACAGCATCGGCTGAGAATGATGGCAGGAATACCATCTGGGCCGGGACTAGCTTTGGGCTTGACTGCTTTGAGCACATTTAGAACAGATTCTTGCGATATATTAGTTAAATTAAGGTCGATGACATCATTAGGAGTATTAATTAAAGCGTTGGTGATAATATTGTCGTCAGTAGTTGAGATTGTGTATGCCTCCTCGAATCTACACGCAAATATATCACACATATCTGAAGCAGTTGAACCAGCTCGGTCATTGTGGTAAATCGATTTAGGTGTCACATTTGTACTATTGTGTTTCTTACGAAAACTCCAGAGAGCTTTGGGCCTTTTGATAAAATTCTTCTCCAACCGAGACAAGTAGCCACCGTAGCGTATTTTATTGTAACTACGGTACAAGCGAGTTGTTTCATTTAATATGCTTTTGTTAACAGGTGATCGGTACTTCGTATATTTTTTTAATGCAGCTTCCTTAGCTCTTTTAAGTTTTTTTAGGTGGCGGTCAGACCAAGCAGGGCCGCTCTTTGGTGTGATAATTGGTACACACGAATCAAACGAGGATAAAAGAAAGCGTATAAATATCGATAAAGCTTCATCAACAGAATTAAACTGGCTAATTCTGAACTGGCTATTAAAATTAGTTATGAGCTCATCAAGCCGAGTAAAATTGGTTTTATAAAAATTCATCCTAGGTCTACTTGCTTGCGTCAGTGTAGGATTAGGCATTGTGCTTGGAATTCGAACCGTTAAATCGATGGCTGGATGGTACAGGTCAGGAGAGACTAGTGGTGTTGGGCAGGGGTGCAAATCGATGCAGTAAGTTGCGGCAATAAAATTTGCGAATACTAAGTCGAGCTGTCGGTTAAGCGAGTTTTTGATACAGCTTATTTGATAAAGATCGCTAGCGTTAATTTCATCCAAAAACCGGGATCTGACCGAAGATGATGAATTTGCCACATAGTGCGCGAACGATGATGAGTGACCAAATGTTTGTTGTGCTAGTGACCACGATACTGCCGAAAAATTAAAATCTCCAAACAAAAATATTAGATCATTAGTTTTTGCATGGTTTACTATTGCACTTACACTTTCAATCACAGATGTAAGAGTATCTGTGTCGTTAGCTCGATTAGGAGGAATGTAAACAGTCCCGATGAATATCGTGCAAGATGATAGGCGAACGGTAACCCACACTTGCTCAAGTGAGTTACGAGGTAGAGTGAGTTCACGGGTGTTCAATAAGGATGAGCATGCGATCAGTGCGCCACCACCACGAGTATGCATACTATTAGACAAGCTACGATCACATCTATACACCGAATAGCCCGGGTCAAACAGTAGCGATGATGGAATTGAATTGTCAAGCCAGGTTTCGGTGAGTATTATTATCTGATATTTAGCGTCCAATGTGTTCAATCCAAATTCTGTGAGTTTGGTACGTAGTCCTCTAACATTTTGGTAGTGAAAATGTATATCACATGGTTTCAAAGCAGTGTCAGTCGGTTTGGCATGTGAAATGTTTTTAATATCGCGAACTGAAAACATTTTCAAGTGAGTTGCTGTGTTAGTGCGTGCGTGGTCATTACATGAAGTGTTAGTGTGCGAATAGCGACTGGCTGATGCTTCTTGTGTGCGTAAGCTTCATGAGCTGTGTTCGTGATGAACGTCATTGTTTTGAGCCGTACGATCAGCTGGGATAGGTGAATGCTCCATATTGTGCACTATTGGTTGTACATTACTAGGTGATGAACTATTTGGCTTTTCATTGATGGTTTGCTCTGCCGGTTTCGGAATATTATCGATAGGCACTGCATTGATGCTTTGAAGTGGGGTTTCATGTGCATTCATCGGTGTGAGACAAGCCAAAGGATGGGATGAGGCTGGACGGTTATCACGTAGTATAAATTCACGTACACGTAGATTAGAAGGCCAAACCGAGGACGATAACGCAGTTTCACGAAGGTGAGCCAGGATGCGAACCTTAAACGACATCGGTCTAGCCAAAGTAGTGTCGAAATTTTTGCCCATCAAGCTAAATGCAATGACGTCGGTTGTGGCCAGCCGTCGTTTCACAGATTCCACGACTTGTTCACAGGAAGTGCCAGGAGCAATGTTAGCTAAATGAAGCCACATTTTGGGTACAAAGCGGTTTTGAACGGTTGGAAGGTTTGGAGAATCGTTATCCGTGCCATAAATAGCAATTGGCTGGCGAGAAGTGATGTTATTTGTGATGTTAATATTGTTGTGCTCAGCTAGTGACGGTACGGCTATGTTATTGTTGATATTGTTGTTATTGATGTTTGTTGTTCTTTTGGCGACAAGCGAGATAGCAGGTGAAGTGTTTGTAGCACTGACCAACTCGGAGAATAATCTCTTCGCTGGTAAAACTCTGCGCAATTTGGCAGGAGGGTGACTGCTCAGTGGTGTTCTCTTCTGCGATTCATTAAGCTGCGATAGACCAGTACGAATTTCTTTTGCTAGAGGTTCAAGTGCAGATTTGAGACTATTGGCGACGGCATCCATTGTTGTTTGTATGCTCGACTGGGCCAAAGCTTGTTTGATGTATTTAGTGCGAGGATTAATAATCACATTGTTGCACGCTAGGCAGCACCAGTGGAGTTGTTGGTATTCGTTGGTTAGCTTCAGTGCATTCTCAGGAATGCGCGAACAGCGGATGTGGAACGGTGAGTTGCAAATATAACAGCTAATCAGGTCTTCGGTGATCTCGGTTGCGCAAGAGTTGCAAGTATGCTCCATTTTGAAAAGGAATTCACAGGTCGATGCCTTGACCGGTTAATAGACGCACTACGCGGGTGATGCGACCGACGAGCAATTGAAGAAGAACTAGCACAATTGCTAAAAGTATGTATAATACGTTGCGGGCAAGCTCACTACACAACTTTTTTACTTATAGAAAACTGATTGTTTGTTAAAATAACCGAAATACGGAAAATAAATCACGGAGCTATACGTAAACACGTCTGACTATGCCGATTTGACAGCTTCTCTGATAAACCATGTACTTGGTGAGTTGGTCCAAAATGGTGGCAGCTTCACAGCACTGATCTCCATCTCATCCCGGATATTCTGTGGTGCGGTAGGTGGCGGCACGCGGTTCGTCATCTCGGATTGAGGTGTCGTCGATGGAGTTGCGAAATGTGCCTCCTCTTGAGCCGCATGATGTACCGACGCGTTCGTCTCGTCTCCGAGTTGTGGTTGATTTGTAGCCATGTTTCTGTTCCGATCCTTTTATATCGCAAAGGAATAACGCTCCGAACGAAACCCAGACGAATGTGATTCTGATAAACCACGATGATTGCTAGTCACGGACCTCTTGATGGTGTGTGTAACATTTACTGCAAGATGGTGCGTGTGTATGTGGACGCGTTGAAGAAACGTTTCTATCACCAGACTAGTGCTGAGTGTTGGTGTGTGTCGTTGTGGGGTGAGCGTAACCGGATGACGTGTAATCCACAAAGGATTCTAGAAAATAATCCTGCTCTCTTTTTTCACTAGAACTCACACGCAATGTTTATTTTCCGTACTTTTGAACATACGTACTTCAGCACACGCCCGATCGCGATACAACGTACGTTTTATTCGCGCTTGTACTATACATGTACGGTCACGACGGTCACGTTAATTAGAAGGCTGGCGTACTATACGAAACAAATCGCCACGTTGAATGAATCGTAGATTTAGTGTTCTTAACAAAGAGTGTGCGATTATGTGATCTCTCTTGATCACGTCGGGGTCACCAATAAAGTGTAACACAACTGTGAGCCTTTATTTCACTTTCAATTTCGCGACGATACACACAGTAAGCCGAGCCAGAACCTTCTGATCTGCTCCGGCCGATCGCGGCTTTTTATATCCTCCTTGACCCTTGCGTGAAAGAGAAGAAATGTTCTCATCCTTGTTCCTAACGAAAGTTCCAGCACCGTTCCCTGTCTCTAAATCTCGCAAACCGTTCACGGTCTCTACACGCTCAATCGGGATGAGCGTTGCGGGCTGCAACAGGGGGCAGCCGATGTGCTGCGCTCGCTGGTTCCGTTGCAGCCGCTGTGGTTTTTTGTTGTTGGTGTTGTTGTTGATGGTGCAACAGTAGCGGATAATCCTGCCGCTGTCGATGGCTGTTGCACCTGACGCCGACGATGATGAGACAGCTCTCCCGGCTGCTGCTGCCGATGGGGCGTCACTGTGCGGCTGAGCAGGGGGCGGCCGTGGTGCCGCGCGCGCTTCAACCGCTCAGCCGGAACCGCTGCACAGGGGCGACCGTGATGTCGCTGCCGGTGAACTGCTGTGCAGGGCGCGCAGGATGATGGTGATGATGATGATGATGCGAGTGCACAGCGGGCGACCGTGATGCCGCGCACGACGACTGTGCACTTGGGACACATGTGATGGTGCTGCACAGGGGCGACAGTGGTGTCGCCGTCGAGATCCACCTGTGCAGCTGGAGCGCCGGCGATGAAGGTCCACAGGGGGCAGCCGAAATGCCTCAGCACTGTGCCTTATCGGACTCCGCGATGATGCTGGTGCAGAAGGGCGGCTGTGGTGCCGCGACGCCGATGCTGCACCAGTGTGTCCGATGACGCTGCAGCAGTCAGCGGTGATGCCGTGTGACGACGGTCCAAAGCGGAATGTCCCCTCGCCTTGACCGGTATAATGCTGCAGCGGAGTGAGGATCCCTTCGGGGCTTCGCGCAAGCCCTGAGCGTCCCCATCCTACGCGATGGCGGTTGTGCGATGGTAGAACCGCGATGGTGGTCTCGGTGCTGCGTCGGTTCGTTAGTAGGATCTCCCCCTACGCGAGGAGGATCCCATCCTCGTCGCCACTGTTGTGTCCGCACAAATGAAACGTAAACACGGTGTGTACGGCACAAACAGAATATGTATTTTAACAACTAATCTTTGGTATGTGTAATACAACAAACGCACGCAATGCGGGGTTACCTGCCAGTACCTCCTGGCAGGTCTCGGCCAACGCAACGTACTCAGCCTCCATCGTAGATAACGTAACGTTGCCCTGCTTACGGCTAGCCCAGGACACTGCTCCTCCTGAGAAGTATTCCACGTTACCGGTTGTTGATTTCCGTGATGAAGAGTCGCCTGCCCAATCCGCATCGGAAAGCGCGATTAAGTCACCGCAGTCAGTTACACCATGCTCTCCACCCATCTTCAGCTTCCAATCTTTAGTATCCTTAAGATACCTTACCGCACGCTTGGCTGCCGTCCAGTCCTTTTCCGTTGGGGCACTAACCTTTCTACCTAGTACAGTAGCCGTTGCAATTATGTCGGGTCGCGCACAAACAGCTATGTAGAGTATTGCTCCAACAACGGATCGATACTTGGTGTTGTCTTCCAACGGCTTGGTGTCAGCTGTGTCCTTCAGGAAACCCTCTTTCATTGGTGTCTGTGATGTCTTCACCTCAACAAGCCCCACGATGTTAACTAGCTTGTTAATGTAGTTGCTTAGCCCGATGCTGTATACACCATCTTCTTTTCGAATTTCCAATCCTAAAAAGAATTTCACATGACCAAGATTAGCTATCTCGAAACGTCTTCGTAAATGTTCATAAACGCCAGCTATGATTTCCTCGCTCTTACAACCCACGAGAATGTCGTCGACGTACACGATGAGATACACCGTCTCACCTCTCCTGTTCGCCGTATACAATCTCGCTATGAACCCCAGCTTTCCAAGCACTTCCGACAGCTTCTCGTTCAAACACCGAGCCGATTGTTTCAGTCCGTAAATGCTCTTCCGCAGGCGACACACCAACTCCTCCTTTCCTGGAACCTCGTACCCTTGTGGCTGACGCATGTAGATCTCCTCATCGATATCACATATAGCCGTACGTACGTCGAAGTGTTGAAGAAACAAATTCTTCTTTCCCGCCAGGGCCAACAGTGATCGAAGAGTACTGTATTTTGTGACCGGAGCATAAATCTCTTCACAGTCTTCACCGTATCGTTGATTATAGCCTTGAGTTACGATCCGTGCTTTATATCTAACGATCTTGTCTGACTCGTTCCGCTTTTGTTTGAAGACCCACTTGCTACCAAATGCACGTTTTCCCTTGGGAAGCTGAACCAATTCCCAACTCTGGTTTTGGATGTGAGACTGCATCTCACTCTCCATCAGTTGCTTCCAAGACGTTCGATCTACGCTCGAAATCGCTTCCTTGTAGCTGGAAGGATCTCCTTCCCTTTCCGTCACAACCCCCACTACGTAGTCGCACAACCTACTAGGAAGTTTACCACGATTCACTCTATAAGCCCGTTTAACTGTATCTGTAGCTTCCTGCATCTGATCATCTCTGTTTTCACGTGAAAATGCGAGTCCTCGTTATTATCGACATCGAAAAACTCGACATTTTCGCTTTCGTCATCAGCAAATACGAGTGAACTATCTTCCGTAGTGTTACGCTTTGATGGACTCGACAAGAAATATTCTATATCGTTTTCATTTGAATCATTATTTTCATTCCTGTTCTTGCGACGGTTCTGTTACTTTACTCTGCTTCTTTACGGGGCTATTACAATGGGTAGACATCATACCATCTTCCAAAAATGTTACATCCCGGCTAATCGTGATCTTGTCGGTCTCAGTGTTAACGAAACGGTAACCTTTATGATCTGGCGAGTACCCTATGAAAATTAGTTTTCGAGCCTTACTGTCAAACTTTCCTCTATTGACGTTACGAATGTGTACGTATGCTGGGCAACCATTTACTTTAAGGTGACCTATTTCCGGCTTCCGACCAAACCACAGCTCATAGGGAGTAGTACTTACAGATCGTGATGGTAATCTGTTTTGCAGGTATACAGCCGTTAGAGCTGCCTCGCCCCAGTATTGCTTATCCAATCCGGCATCCAGGAGCATCGTTGTTGTCATCTACTCTATAGATCGATTTTTCCTCTCTGATACGCCATTTTTGTATGGCGAGTAGGCTGTCGTGTATTGTGCCTTAATGCCTTCTTCTACAAAAAAAATACGTAGGTCTTCATTAACGTACTCACCACCACCATCAGATCTTATTGTTCGAGGCTTGCTTGCAAAGAGATTCTCCGCGTAACGAACATACTCCTTTATCTTTTCAGCTGCTTCGGATTTCCTCTCTAACAAATACACGATGGTATACCGGCTGAAGTCGTCTATCATCGTCATCAGGTATCTCTTTCCCCCGGGTGTAGCCGACCGCATTGGACCGCATAAATCAGTGTAAACCAGGTCCAAAATCTTCGTCGTTCTTTTCTCAATTGATGTAGGAATAGGGTTACGTACTGACTTATCCTCCATACACGTTTCGCAGGATTGGTGAATACTACAGTCGACGAATTTCATTCCTGTGCCCAAATCCTCGTTTACCATCCTTAGGATCATATTAGGGTCTCGATATCCAAGTCGCCGATGCCACGAATGCAAGCAATTGCTGTTATGTTCCTTTTCCTTAGCCATGCTTGATGCTTCAGCTAATTGTAGCTGGTATAAACAACCGGAACGCGTCCCCACGGTCATCAATTTTCCATCCGCATTGCGAACCTCGCAACTATCTGCTTTAAGCACCGCTGAAAAAATCCGTTGGCGGTAATTTTGTCCACTGAAATGAGTCCCGTTTTTAACGACGGAACGTATAAAAAATTTTGCCGTGTTATTTCCACCACGCCGCCATTTCCGTTTGCACGGCGCAGTAATCCATGACCGTAACCGCTTGCTTCCGCGACATTACCATCCGCCAAAATTACGCTCGGTCCTTTTGTGTTGTACAGCTCTTTGAAGAAACGCATGTTGTTCGTCATATGGCAGCACCGCTGTCGATGAGCCACACATCACGATGTGCTTCTTCCACCATAAAACACATACTGCTACACTCGGCTTGGTAGCCATTCTGTTTCGATTCCCTCGGCCTTCTCACTCTGTCGCTTTGTTTTGCATCAGAACGGGAACGACAGTTTCTTTTAAGATGGCCCGGCTTACCACAGCTGAGGCAAACTCAAACAAAAGTGAGGGCGGTTGGTGGAACTTTTCATGGCCTTTTCTACACTCACCGTACCACATGATCGCTCTTTTGTTCGCTCGTACTCGTCTAGTAGCTTCGACTTTACCAAATGCATGGTTAAATCACTATCTGGGCGACTCGCTAACGCCGTAACCAAGCCTCCGTATGATTTTGGCAAGCTACGCAGAATCATGGCGATCTTAAGCGATGCTTCCTTTGCCTGGCCCGCAATTGTGAGTCGATCGAAGAGTTCATCAACCTGTATAAGATGGCGGTCCATATCACCGTTTTCGCCCAGGTTCAGGTTACACAGCTTTTTCAACAAGGACACCCTTGAGGTAACGGTTGTCTTTTCATGGTACTCACGTAGCTTTTCCCAGAATTTCTTCGTCAAATCTGCCTTTTTCACTATGATGAATTGGGTTTCCTCAACACATAGTCCAATAGTTGCTCGGGCCCTTTTATCATCCTTGATCCATTGCTGCGTCACTGGTTCAACCTTTGGTTCGTCGATCACGTACCAGAGCTCTTCGCGAATCATAAGCATTTCCATGCGAAACTTCCAGCCCTGATAGTTTTGATTATTTAACCTGGCAAACGAAAACTTTCCGGCATCTGCCATCGATGCACGCCAGAAAACAGAAAATAAACTTCTAAACACACAATGTTGGCACGATATAGACCACATGGATATAGATAGGAAATAATATTTGTAAACATCGATCTGTTAACAGCAGATCGACCTAACTCCCACTTTACCCGTCAGAGGCGTACTAAATACATAGAAAGGGACGACAGGGTTAGCTTGTGCGACAACTAGTTCTCCCAGAATAGGACCAATCAGGAAGTGGTTCTGTAGCATATCTACTATACACAACTTATTATAATACACACTATCAGCTATAGACACATTGTAACACACTTTAGAAAGCCAAACCACACCATTGTAACACATTCATTTTAACACATTCAGCAAATCAGATCATACCATAGCACCGCAACCGGAAGAGTCCAGGCCGTCCATTCAAACAAATAACAGACGTGACACAATTATCAAAAACAACCGAAACGGGCAACATAAGCAATTCAAGCGTTACTGCAGCAAAGTGGACAAACAGAGAATGCATAGCAACTTATTGCTAAAAGCGCAGTGTAGGCAAAGATCGACGAACGCACCCGTTCTTTAGCTAGAACAGGTTATACTTTCCAGAACCTTTGTAAAAACATAGGCACCTCACTCCAATATAATGTATAAATTGCACCTCATATCAATAACCTTTAATTAGGACTGTAGCATATCTGCTATACACAACTTATTATAATACACACTATCAGCTATAGACACATTGTAACACACTTTGGAAAGCCAAACCACACCATTGTAACACATTCATTATAACACATTCAGTAAATCAGATCATACCATAGCACCGCACCCGGAAGAGCTCAGGCCACACCGTTCATATAAAAACAATTGTGACACACTTAACAGAACCAACCGAAACGTACAACATAAACAATTGTGACACACTTAACAGAACCAACCGAAACGTACAACATAAGCAGGAACAGTTTATGCATTATAACCCAAAACAGGAACTTAGTGACAAGAACCATCGTTCTTGTCAACAAAAGACAAACGTAACTAGCTGAGTGAAAACAATAACTTTTCAACATACAACCCGGAACCAAATGTGAGAAACCCTTAACTTCTTTTGAGTATAAATAAAACCAACTCCGATCATGGCAAGTCAGATTCGTTCGGACTGTCAGGATAGGACTATGCCCATCCTACATCTATCGAGTTCTCATTTAAAGAGTTTAGATATGTCCCCCTGCCCAAGGTAAGGCTTCTAAACTCCAACGTTTCCAGTAAGGGAAACCTCCTAAAGGTTTTTATGATCGCCTGGACGATCAAGTGTCGAAAAGTCCGCTCGAACGAAGTTTTATTCCACCTCGGCTCATGTCAGCGAAACACTGACCTACCGCGACGGTACTCGAAGTACAGTTGTACGATCATCGCATTACATGGCGACCGTACCTATCATCCGAACATTACATGGCGACCGTGACCTTAATCTGCAATCGACAGGCAGAAGTGTAAGCAAAATTATTTCAAGTAAAATGTGATACGTACAACGGTAACGTAAAGCTTAAGTGTCGTGTGACGAACCAAAAGTATTGTGACCATAACCGGCATTCGGCGGAAAGTGAAAAAAAAGTGTCAAATGTGCAATTTTTTGTTACGGAACATTCATCAACGCAGCTGGCGCAAGTAACCCATATATAAACAAAAACAATAACGATGAAAGAACAGCTACAAGCAAGTCCCGTACAGTGCAGAATGAAAAATAATAACATTTAGTGCAGTGTAAGTGCGAAATGAATGTTTAATTGACGAACAAACATTAACCGTACACAGTGTTGTGAGAACCTACCTAAATGTGTAAAAACGTATTAACGCTTATGCGATCGGTTTACCTAGTAGAGTAACCTTGAAATGGGAAACTATAGAAAAAAAAAATGCTAACTTTTAACAACAACCTAAGTTCAGCACAGTACAGTATAGCAATCTTTACGATTCTTGGAGCAAGTGATATGGAATAATAAAGTGCAGTGCAAAACAAGCTGTGGTCAGCGCGATTGAATGGAACAACCGTTCCCACCGTGGAAGACGAAAAGACAAACCGAGCCTACTGCCCAATATGGATTGGCAGACAAGAATGAACGAGTCGGGGTTGAGACGACAGAACATCGAGCGACGACTGATGACATCGCAGAACTTCACATCCAACACCGAGTATGTACCTAGCACCGTTGAAACACCAAGCACCGGTAACGATCGTAGCATCAGCAACAGCAACAACAGCAAATACATGCTATGTATTTAAAGAAGGTATCGTAAATTTGAAATATTACTAACGAGGCTGTATAAATTGGCAAGAGCAGCATAAAAAACAGGTTAGGAATGTATCCCCCTTGCATGTTAGATACAGATAATTATCCACAAAAATGACAAAAGCAAATTTGAACAAAAATGCGAAGGCAAGCCAAACATTAGAGTTTGCGCTGCATCAGACATGCCCAAACGCAAAGAAACGCAAAAGAATCAAGTTATTACTATCAATGATAGCATATTAAAATATTATACCCAGCAAATAATTAAAGAAGTAAGAAACAATTATATTTTCGATACTGATTTTTTTTAGCATCCAGTTTAAAAAAAAAAAAAGATAAATACAAACAGTACAGAACATTTTCTATGACCTATACGTCCAGCACAAATCAAACAAAATAACATTTTTTTTTATTAAACTATATAATCTCAAACAATTTCACGGAATTGAAATACATTAAAACGCGAATAATGGCACAGTTCAATTTGGAAGACGCTTTGGCTCTTATACCCATGTATAATGGCTCAAACGAGCAACTTTACTCATTTATAAGATCGATACAATTTGCCAAAAAAATGTTTTCAGTAGATCAGGAATCAATACTAGTTGAATTTATTTATACCAGATTAACAGGAAAAGCTGAATCAGGAATAATTTCAAATGTATCAACAGTAGCAGAAATTGTGGAAGATATAAGATCAAGATGCGAGAAAAAGATAGAACTAGGAAATATAATATCCGATATGAAAGCACTAAAGACAAAGAATACAAAAATCCTATGCAATGAGATAGAAGAGCTTACTGAAAAATTAAAAATTTTATACATACAAAAAAATATACCAGCCGATGTTGCAAACGAATTGGCAGTTAGAAAAGGAGTGGAAACTCTGATTGATAAAATTACAAATATAGACTCAAGAACAGCCTTAACATTAGGAAAATTTGAAACAATATACGAAGTGACTAGAATAGTAAATGAATGTGAATCTAGGCAGAACATCGCACAGATACATCATTTCCAAGGATCAAATAACTATAACAGAAATAACAACAGGGATTTTCATCATAAAGACACCCTAAATAATTATAAAATTTGTCCAAATTTTAATCAATCAATAACAACTCAAACAACATCCAACAACTACAGTTATAGAAATAATAACAACTTCAGTTTCTATAAACGCCACCATCAGTTAAATAATTGTAGTAGTCAGAGTCAAGTTAATCAAGGATATAATAATCGCGAATACAATTATAGCAATAGAATTCAGAACAGATCCAATAATATGCAATGCTATTACATCAGAACAGAACAGAACAGAAATGAACAGTTCAATAATAATAATCAATTACATAAGAATCATATTTACCACCAAAATGATGAAGATTATAGAAATACCATTCAAATGAAAGACCATGCTAAAAAATATTATAAAAAGGTTAACAGCAAAGCAAACTATAATGACAGAAAATATGAAGATAAATCAAAAAGAAGACATACATTAAAAAATGAAACAAATAATGATACGAAAAAGTCAAGAGACGACTCAAAAAGAATAATGAAAGAGAACGATAAATTCACAAAAGAATATGAAAATGATACTAACAATGATTATAAACATGAAAACATGCAACATATACAAATGATTACAATAAGCAATGACAATGAGAAAAATAAGGTTGAAAAACAAGTTACAGATAGTTTAATACTGCTAGACAACATGGAAATAAATGATGAAATTAATTGCAACGACAATCATGCAACTGAGCCAAAACATTTGAAGAAAATAAAACGTAACATCAAATCAAAGAAAAAGTATATAAATGAATCAAACAATGAATTATATTGCCACGATAATAAGGCTAAAAAAATTAATTATTCCACATTATGTGAAGAATATGTAAAAGAACCAAGAAATAATGTTACTTATGACAAGATTCCAAACGAGCTCAAAGAAAAATTTCATAATGTTATTACCATGCTAAAAGTCATAAGATCTATAAAAGCAGAAAACTGTAGAAATGAACCCAACAAAGGAATCATAGAAGATTCTAAATATTTTAGAAGAAAATTATATATTCCCAATTCTTTATCTCTAGATAATAGATCTATTTACATTAAATATTACCCGCCTTAAGAGATAAGAAACGATTATATTAGTAAATCAAATAAGCATAGCTAAAAACGTATCTTAATTAAATGAAAAGAATAACTTCAAACAATTTCATTATTTTCGTTATTCTCCTAAAGGGAGGAGGTGTAGCATATCTGCTATACACAACTTATTATAATACACACTATCAGCTATAGACACATTGTAACACACTTTGGAAAGCCAAACCACACCATTGTAACACATTCATTATAACACATTCAGTAAATCAGATCATACCATAGCACCGTACCCGGAAGAGCTCAGGCCACACCGTTCATATAAAAACAATTGTGACACACTTAACAGAACCAACCGAAACGTACAACATAAACAATTGTGACACACTTAACAGAACCAACCGAAACGTACAACATAAGCAGGAACAGTTTATGCATTATAACCCAAAACAGGAACTTAGTGACAAGAACCATCGTTCTTGTCAACAAAAGACAAACGTAACTAGCTGAGTGAAAACAATAACTTTTCAACATACAACCCGGAACCAAATGTGAGAAACCCTTAACTTCTTTTGAGTATAAATAAAACCAACTCCGATCATGGCAAGTCAGATTCGTTCGGACTGTCAGGATAGGACTATGCCCATCCTACATCTATCGAGTTCTCATTTAAAGAGTTTAGATATGTCCCCCTGCCCAAGGTAAGGCTTCTAAACTCCAACGTTTCCAGTAAGGGAAACCTCCTAAAGGTTTTTATGATCGCCTGGACGATCAAGTGTCGAAAAGTCCGCTCGAACGAAGTTTTATTCCACCTCGGCTCATGTCAGCGAAACACTGACCTACCGCGACGGTACTCGAAGTACAGTTGTACGATCATCGCATTACATGGCGACCGTACCTATCATCCGAACATTACATGGCGACCGTGACCTTAATCTGCAATCGACAGGCAGAAGTGTAAGCAAAATTATTTCAAGTAAAATGTGATACGTACAACGGTAACGTAAAGCTTAAGTGTCGTGTGACGAACCAAAAGTATTGTGACCATAACCGGCATTCGGCGGAAAGTGAAAAAAAAGTGTCAAATGTGCAATTTTTTGTTACGGAACATTCATCAACGCAGCTGGCGCAAGTAACCCATATATAAACAAAAACAATAACGATGAAAGAACAGCTACAAGCAAGTCCCGTACAGTGCAGAATGAAAAATAATAACATTTAGTGCAGTGTAAGTGCGAAATGAATGTTTAATTGACGAACAAACATTAACCGTACACAGTGTTGTGAGAACCTACCTAAATGTGTAAAAACGTATTAACGCTTATGCGATCGGTTTACCTAGTAGAGTAACCTTGAAATGGGAAACTATAGAAAAAAAAATGCTAACTTTTAACAACAACCCAAGTTCAGCACAGTACAGTATAGCAATCTTTACGATTCTTGGAGCAAGTGATATGGAATAATAAAGTGCAGTGCAAAACAAGCTGTGGTCAGCGCGATTGAATGGAACAACCGTTCCCACCGTGGAAGACGAAAAGACAAACCGAGCCTACTGCCCAATATGGATTGGCAGACAAGAATGAACGAGTCGGGGTTGAGACGACAGAACATCGAGCGACGACTGATGACATCGCAGAACTTCACATCCAACACCGAGTATGTACCTAGCACCGTTGAAACACCAAGCACCGGTAACGATCGTAGCATCAGCAACAGCAACAACAGCAAATACATGCTATGTATTTAAAGAAGGTATCGTAAATTTGAAATATTACTAACGAGGCTGTATAAATTGGCAAGAGCAGCATAAAAAACAGGTTAGGAATGTATCCCCCTTGCATGTTAGATACAGATAATTATCCACAAAAATGACAAAAGCAAATTTGAACAAAAATGCGAAGGCAAGCCAAACATTAGAGTTTGCGCTGCATCAGACATGCCCAAACGCAAAGAAACGCAAAAGAATCAAGTTATTACTATCAATGATAGCATATTAAAATATTATACCCAGCAAATAATTAAAGAAGTAAGAAACAATTATATTTTCGATACTGATTTTTTTTAGCATCCAGTTTAAAAAAAAAAAAAGATAAATACAAACAGTACAGAACATTTTCTATGACCTATACGTCCAGCACAAATCAAACAAAATAACATTTTTTTTTATTAAACTATATAATCTCAAACAATTTCACGGAATTGAAATACATTAAAACGCGAATAATGGCACAGTTCAATTTGGAAGACGCTTTGGCTCTTATACCCATGTATAATGGCTCAAACGAGCAACTTTACTCATTTATAAGATCGATACAATTTGCCAAAAAAATGTTTTCAGTAGATCAGGAATCAATACTAGTTGAATTTATTTATACCAGATTAACAGGAAAAGCTGAATCAGGAATAATTTCAAATGTATCAACAGTAGCAGAAATTGTGGAAGATATAAGATCAAGATGCGAGAAAAAGATAGAACTAGGAAATATAATATCCGATATGAAAGCACTAAAGACAAAGAATACAAAAATCCTATGCAATGAGATAGAAGAGCTTACTGAAAAATTAAAAATTTTATACATACAAAAAAATATACCAGCCGATGTTGCAAACGAATTGGCAGTTAGAAAAGGAGTGGAAACTCTGATTGATAAAATTACAAATATAGACTCAAGAACAGCCTTAACATTAGGAAAATTTGAAACAATATACGAAGTGACTAGAATAGTAAATGAATGTGAATCTAGGCAGAACATCGCACAGATACATCATTTCCAAGGATCAAATAACTATAACAGAAATAACAACAGGGATTTTCATCATAAAGACACCCTAAATAATTATAAAATTTGTCCAAATTTTAATCAATCAATAACAACTCAAACAACATCCAACAACTACAGTTATAGAAATAATAACAACTTCAGTTTCTATAAACGCCACCATCAGTTAAATAATTGTAGTAGTCAGAGTCAAGTTAATCAAGGATATAATAATCGCGAATACAATTATAGCAATAGAATTCAGAACAGATCCAATAATATGCAATGCTATTACATCAAAACAGAACAGAACAGAAATGAACAGTTCAATAATAATAATCAATTACATAAGAATCATATTTACCACCAAAATGATGAAGATTATAGAAATACCATTCAAATGAAAGACCATGCTAAAAAATATTATAAAAAGGTTAACAGCAAAGCAAACTATAATGACAGAAAATATGAAGATAAATCAAAAAGAAGACATACATTAAAAAATGAAACAAATAATGATACGAAAAAGTCAAGAGACGACTCAAAAAGAATAATGAAAGAGAACGATAAATTCACAAAAGAATATGAAAATGATACTAACAATGATTATAAACATGAAAACATGCAACATATACAAATGATTACAATAAGCAATGACAATGAGAAAAATAAGGTTGAAAAACAAGTTACAGATAGTTTAATACTGCTAGACAACATGGAAATAAATGATGAAATTAATTGCAACGACAATCATGCAACTGAGCCAAAACATTTGAAGAAAATAAAACGTAACATCAAATCAAAGAAAAAGTATATAAATGAATCAAACAATGAATTATATTGCCACGATAATAAGGCTAAAAAAATTAATTATTCCACATTATGTGAAGAATATGTAAAAGAACCAAGAAATAATGTTACTTATGACAAGATTCCAAACGAGCTCAAAGAAAAATTTCATAATGTTATTACCATGCTAAAAGTCATAAGATCTATAAAAGCAGAAAACTGTAGAAATGAACCCAACAAAGGAATCATAGAAGATTCTAAATATTTTAGAAGAAAATTAAATATTCCCAATTCTTTATCTCTAGATAATAGATCTATTTACATTAAATATTACCCGCCTTAAGAGATAAGAAACGATTATATTAGTAAATCAAATAAGCATAGCTAAAAACGTATCTTAATTAAATGAAAAGAATAACTTCAAACAATTTCATTATTTTCGTTATTCTCCTAAAGGGAGGAGGTGTAGCATATCTGCTATACACAACTTATTATAATACACACTATCAGCTATAGACACATTGTAACACACTTTGGAAAGCCAAACCACACCATTGTAACACATTCATTATAACACATTCAGTAAATCAGATCATACCATAGCACCGCACCCGGAAGAGCTCAGGCCACACCGTTCATATAAAAACAATTGTGACACACTTAACAGAACCAACCGAAACGTACAACATAAACAATTGTGACACACTTAACAGAACCAACCGAAACGTACAACATAAGCAGGAACAGTTTATGCATTATAACCCAAAACAGGAACTTAGTGACAAGAACCATCGTTCTTGTCAACAAAAGACAAACGTAACTAGCTGAGTGAAAACAATAACTTTTCAACATACAACCCGGAACCAAATGTGAGAAACCCTTAACTTCTTTTGAGTATAAATAAAACCAACTCCGATCATGGCAAGTCAGATTCGTTCGGACTGTCAGGATAGGACTATGCCCATCCTATATCTATCGAGTTCTCATTTAAAGAGTTTAGATATGTCCCCCTGCCCAAGGTAAGGCTTCTAAACTCCAACGTTTCCAGTAAGGGAAACCTCCTAAAGGTTTTTATGATCGCCTGGACGATCAAGTGTCGAAAAGTCCGCTCGAACGAAGTTTTATTCCACCTCGGCTCATGTCAGCGAAACACTGACCTACCGCGACGGTACTCGAAGTACAGTTGTACGATCATCGCATTACATGGCGACCGTACCTATCATCCGAACATTACATGGCGACCGTGACCTTAATCTGCAATCGACAGGCAGAAGTGTAAGCAAAATTATTTCAAGTAAAATGTGATACGTACAACGGTAACGTAAAGCTTAAGTGTCGTGTGACGAACCAAAAGTATTGTGACCATAACCGGCATTCGGCGGAAAGTGAAAAAAAAGTGTCAAATGTGCAATTTTTTGTTACGGAACATTCATCAACGCAGCTGGCGCAAGTAACCCATATATAAACAAAAACAATAACGATGAAAGAACAGCTACAAGCAAGTCCCGTACAGTGCAGAATGAAAAATAATAACATTTAGTGCAGTGTAAGTGCGAAATGAATGTTTAATTGACGAACAAACATTAACCGTACACAGTGTTGTGAGAACCTACCTAAATGTGTAAAAACGTATTAACGCTTATGCGATCGGTTTACCTAGTAGAGTAACCTTGAAATGGGAAACTATAGAAAAAAAAAATGCTAACTTTTAACAACAACCTAAGTTCAGCACAGTACAGTATAGCAATCTTTCCAGCCCTGATAGTTTTGATTATTTAACCTGGCAAACGAAAACTTTCCGGCATCTGCCATCGATGCACGCCAGAAAACAGAAAATAAACTTCTAAACACACAATGTTGGCACGATATAGACCACATGGATATAGATAGGAAATAATATTTGTAAACATCGATCTGTTAACAGCAGATCGACCTAACTCCCACTTTACCCGTCAGAGGCGTACTAAATACATAGAAAGGGACGACAGGGTTAGCTTGTGCGACAACTAGTTCTCCCAGAATAGGACCAATCAGGAAGTGGTTCTGTAGCATATCTACTATACACAACTTATTATAATA
Source organism: Anopheles gambiae (assembly GCF_943734735.2). Classification (NCBI taxonomy): domain Eukaryota; kingdom Metazoa; phylum Arthropoda; class Insecta; order Diptera; family Culicidae; genus Anopheles; species Anopheles gambiae. Next base: position 68,613,230 of record NC_064601.1, on the reverse strand, counting down.
CACACTATCAGCTATAGACACATTGTAACACACTTTAGAAAGCCAAACCACACCATTGTAACACATTCATTTTAACACATTCAGCAAATCAGATCATAGCATAGCACCGCCATCGGAAGAGTCCAGGCCGTCCATTCAAACAAATAACAGACGTGACACAATTATCAAAAACAACCGAAACGGGCAACATAAGCAATTCAAGCGTTACTGCAGCAAAGTGGACAAACAGAGAATGCATAGCAACTTATTGCTAAAAGCGCAGTGTAGGCAAAGATCGACGAACGCACCCGTTCTTTAGCTAGAACAGGTTATACTTTCCAGAACCTTTGTAAAAACATAGGCACCTCACTCCAATATAATGTATAAATTGCACCTCATATCAATAACCTTTAATTAGGACAAAAACACATTCCAAAACCAAATGTACGAAACTTATTGAGTATAAATAAAACCAAATCCGACCGTGGCAAGTCAGATTCGTTCGGACTGCCAAGATAGGACGTTACGCTTCCTAATACTTCGCCGTCCAATTTATTTCAAGAGTTTAGTTATGTCCCCCTACCCAAGGTAAGGCTTCTAAACTCCAACGTTTCCAGTAAGGGAAACCTCCTAAAGGTTTCTATGATCGCCTGGACGATCAAGTGCTGAAAAGTCAGTTCGATCGATGTATTATTCCACCTCGGCTCATGTCAGTAAAAACTGACCTACCGCGACGTTGTTCGATGTACAGTATGTACCGTATGTCCGCGCATCACATTACATGGCGACCGTAACTAACTTCTAAACGTACTACATGGCGACCGTGACCTTAATCTGCAATCGACAGGCAGAAGTGTAAGCAAATTATTTGAAGTAAAATGTGATACGTACAACGGTAACGTAAAGCGTAAGTGTCGTGTGACGAACCAAAAGTATTGTGACCATAACCGGCAATCGACGGAAAGTGAAAAAAAGTGTCAAATGTGCATTTTTTTAACGGAACATTCATCAACGCAGCTGGCGCAAGTAACCTAATAGGTAAAAAAAAAAACAATATCAATGAAAGAACAGCTACAAGCAAGTTCAGTGCAGTTTAGAATGAAAAATAAAAACATTTAGTGCAGTGTAAGTGCAAAATGAATGTTTAATTGATGAACAAACATTATCCGTACACAGTGTTGTGAGAACCTATCCCAATGTGTAAAAACGTATGAACGCTCTTGCGATCGATTTACCAAGTAGAGTAACGTTGAAATGAGAAACGATGAAAGCTTCAAAAAATGATAATTTTTCACAATAACCCACAGTACAGCACAGATTTATAAAATGGGTAACGACGCATCAAACCCTAAAGCTAATGTCAATGGCGATAATGATCTTACCATTATTCAAACACAAAATGTTCACTCAGAGCACCATGAAGCCCATGAGTTAAAACTGAATATTGTGCTGATACTTCTTGCTATCATACTCATGCAAAAAGTAATTAAAACCATTTTCAAAATATTGAAAACTCTAGCAAAACGTGATGCAATTAATAACATGCAACTGCCTATCTAATTTTGGTAATCTATACGATTCTTGGAGCAAGTGATATGGAATAATAAAGTGCAGTGCAAAACAAGTTGTGATCAGCTTGATTGAATGGAACAACCGTTCCCAACGTGGAAGACGAAAAGACAAGGCGAGCCCACTGCCCAATCTGGATTGGCAGACGAGAATGAACAAGTGTCCCAACCCCGACAAGACATCGAGCGACAACTGATGACATCGCAGAACTTCACATGTAACATCGAGTATGTACCTAGCACCGATTTAACACCTTGCACCGGTAAAAATGCAGCGTAGCATCATCATCAGCAGCAGCAACATTAAATACATGTTATGTGTTTAAATAAGGTACCGTAAATTCTAAATTTTACTGATGAGGCTGCATAAATTTGCAAAAGCAGCAGAAAAAACAGTTTAAGAATATATTCCCCTTGCAAGACAGATACTAATAAGATATCAAATTAATCCACATCAAACATAAGACGCAAAAATGACAAAATCAAATTTTAACGTAAATAGGAAGATAAGCCAAGCTTTAGAGCTTGCGATGCATAAGATATGCCTAATAGCAAAGAAACACAAAAGAATCAAACTAACACTATCAATGATAACATATTTAAATATCATTACTTGCTGACAATTCAAGAAGTATCAAACAAATCTATTTTCAATACTGATTTTGGCTGGTATTATTGAATCCGTACGTAGCGGCGGCGTACGTCCCGACACTCATTTTCCTAACGTACTAGATGGTTGCTAAAGTTATTCACCGCGGCGTTGTAGGACCGGGTTCAAGAAATGTGTTGCCATCCCTAGAATTTCATGTGAGCGCCGTACGTTCCCGCTACGAACGGATTCAATAATACCAGCCTTTATCTAACATAAGAAGAACTACTAGACCACTAGATTGTGAAGAAGGTTTAATAACCCCTACAGAAAACTATATTTGGCGTATAGATCCAGTACAAAAAGCAATAACATATGAATAAAAAAAAAAATTTAAGACCATGTTAGAAATTAACAGCAAAAAAAAAAAATATCTTAAAGTAAAATATCGATCAATTTAAGATTTTAAATCATTTCAATGAACTAAAACTAACAAAAATAACAAAAATGGCAAAATTTGATCTTGAAACAGCCATAGGTATTGTACCAATGTACGATGGTTCTTCTGATACTTTTGACACATTTGAAGACGCATCAAAGTTTTTGTTTGAACTAAATCCAAACCATGAAGCGATGCTTATAAAATTCCTACGAACCAGACTGATTGGTAAAGCAAGAATAGGGCTACCTAGCAATATTACATCTTTTACAGAGCTTATAAACGACATCAAAAGAAGATGTAGAGAAAAACTAACACCCGACAGGATTATAGTGGAATTGAAATCCATTACATCAAAGGATACACAAACAATTTGCGAGAAAGTTGAAATGCTTACAGAAAAACTCAATTTAATTTACCTAGAATTAGAATTCCCAGAAAAAATTGCAAGCGATATGGCAATCAAACAAGGGATAGAAACTCTAAAACAAAAAATTTCAAATGAAGAAACCAAAATGATCTTGAAGATTGGTACTTTCTCAACGATAACAGATGCAACTCAAAAAGTATTGGAAAATGAATGCGAGAAAATAAATAAAAATAGTTATCAATTTAACACACATGGCTATAGTCTAAACCATGAATACCCGCAAAGAAACAACCAGCTTACTTACCATTTTTTTCCAAATTTGAATCAATCATTAACTACTCAAACAACAGCCAACAACTATAGTTATAGAAATAATAACAACTTCAGTTTCTACAAGCGCCACCATCAGCTAAAGAATTGTAGTAGTCAGAGTCAAGTTAATCAAGGATATAATAATCGCGAATACAATTATAGCAATAGTATTCAGAACAGATCCAATAATATACAATGTTATTACATCAGAACAGAACAGAACAGAAATTATGAACAGTTCAATAGTAATAATCAATTACATAAGAATCATATTTACCACCAAAATGATGAAGATTATTGAAATACTAATCAAATAAATGACCAAGTTAAAAAATACTATAGAAATATTAACAGCAAAGCAAACAATAATGACAGAAAATATGAAGATAAATCAAAAAGAAGACATACATTAAATAATGAAACAAATAATGATATGAAAAGGTCAGGGGACGACTCAAAAAGAATAATGAAAGAGAACGATGAATTCACAAAAGAATATGAAAATGATACTAACAATGATTATAAACATAAAAACATGCAACATATACAAATGATTACAATAAGCAATGACAATGAGAAAAATATGGTTGAAAAACAAATAACAGATAGTTTAATACTGCTAGACAACATGGAAATGAGTGATGAAATTAATTGCAACGACAATCATGCAACTGAGCCAAAACATTTAAAGAAAAGAAAACGTAACATCAAATCAAAGAAAAAGTATATAAATGAATTAAACAAAGAATTATATTGCCACGATAATAAGGCTAGAAAAATGAATTATTCCACATTATGTGCAGAAAATATAAAAGAAACAAGAAATAATGTTACTTACGACAAGATTCTAAAAGAGCTCAAAGAAAAATGTCATAATGTTATCTCCATGCAAAAAGTCATAAGATCTATAAAAGCAGAAAACTCTAGAAACGAACCCAACAAAGGAATCAAAGGAAAATCAAAATATTTTAGGAGAAAATTAAATATTCACAATTCTTTATCTCTAGATAATAGATCATATTACATAAAATATTACCCACCTTAAGAGATAAGTAATGATTTAATTAGTAAACCAAAAAAGCATAACAAATACTCAGTTTAATTAAATGAAAAGAATAACTTCAAACAATTTCATTATTTTCGTTATTCTCCTAAAGGGAGGAGGTGTAGCATATCTACTATACACAACTTATTATAATACACACTATCAGCTATAGACACATTGTAACACACTTTAGAAAGCCAAACCACACCATTGTAACACATTCATTTTAACACATTCAGCAAATCAGATCATAGCATAGCACCGCCATCGGAAGAGTCCAGGCCGTCCATTCAAACAAATAACAGACGTGACACAATTATCAAAAACAACCGAAACGGGCAACATAAGCAATTCAAGCGTTACTGCAGCAAAGTGGACAAACAGAGAATGCATAGCAACTTATTGCTAAAAGCGCAGTGTAGGCAAAGATCGACGAACGCACCCGTTCTTTAGCTAGAACAGGTTATACTTTCCAGAACCTTTGTAAAAACATAGGCACCTCACTCCAATATAATGTATAAATTGCACCTCATATCAATAACCTTTAATTAGGACAAAAACACATTCCAAAACCAAATGTACGAAACTTATTGAGTATAAATAAAACCAAATCCGACCGTGGCAAGTCAGATTCGTTCGGACTGCCAAGATAGGACGTTACGCTTCCTAATACTTCGCCGTCCAATTTATTTCAAGAGTTTAGTTATGTCCCCCTACCCAAGGTAAGGCTTCTAAACTCCAACGTTTCCAGTAAGGGAAACCTCCTAAAGGTTTCTATGATCGCCTGGACGATCAAGTGCTGAAAAGTCAGTTCGATCGATGTATTATTCCACCTCGGCTCATGTCAGTAAAAACTGACCTACCGCGACGTTGTTCGATGTACAGTATGTACCGTATGTCCGCGCATCACATTACATGGCGACCGTAACTAACTTCCAAACGTACTACAGTTCAACTAGGGTCAAGTTTGCACAGCTGATCGAGAACAGGGCGCCATCACTAATCGCAAAATTAGTTGCAAATTAGATCACGGAAAGAAAGCACCAATTTTAAAAACTGCTTGAAATCTGTTTCAAATCTGCTTGAAATCTGATTGAATAAACGACAGTTTATAATCGCGAAACCGGGGAAGCCTGCTGGAAGCTGCAAAGGCAACGAGACCAAATCTAAAGGACTTTGGTGAGTTCATAGATAAGCTTTTAGATGAGGCTTGTGAGGCCTGCAAATATGTTCCTCGCGATAAGGCTCAGGAGAGGTACACCTCCTCACCCTCCCAACCATTATTACGTTAACGTCCACTCCCAACCGAGAGTGGCGGTAGCAGAGAAGAGGTGTCCGATATGCAGCAAAACGGGACACCACATAAAGTTCTGCGAAACATTCAAGGCCATTAATGCGCAAAGTCGCCTGCATGCAGTGGATGAGAAAGCTTTGTGCAGGCTTTGTCTCAACGCACACGGACCCAAGCGGTGCTTGTCGAGATTCCGTTGCGATTTCACCGATTGCGAAATGCGACATAACACGCTTCTCCACGAGACGACCCAATCTGGAGGAGCGGCATGCATGACGCACAATACTGTGCCTAAATCGTCGGGAATTCTATTCCGCATTGTGCCTGTCACAATTCAACACGGGCAGCAAAGCGTCGAGACGTTGGCGTTCCTGGACGAAGGATCGGCAGTCACACTAATGGAAGCTGAACTGGCACGCACTCTCGGTGTGACAGGGCAGCCAGAACCCCTGGAGATGAGCTGGACCGGCAACCTCACGAAACGAGATTCGAGATCGGAGCGGATAAATTTGGCGATTTCTCCAAGAGGCGATAGCACGCGCTACGAGCTTGCCAACGCTCGTACTGTGGACAAGCTAAGTTTGCCGCAACAAAACCTTAACGCCAATATTCTAACCAATAACTTTGCTCACTTTCAGGGACTCTCGATCCAATCGTACCTGAAAGCGGAGATAAGTTGTTGATCGGACTGCAGCATTTGGAGCTAGTCGCACCGCTCGAGGCACGGATCGGCCAACCCGGCGAGGCTTCAGCTGTAAGAAGCAGATTAGGATGGGCGGTATATGGCCCCTGCCGTCGCCGTTGATGCTCACTTTGTCGGGACGATTGCGCTAAAAATGAAAAATATGAGTATTAGTAAGCGGTCCATACGAAACGACACAGCGAAAAGTAGGGTTAGGTTTACACCGACCGCGTCACGAAGACAGAGAAGATTTCATCCGCCTATTTCACAGTCACGCACATCAGAGACATGCGCTAAGATAGATCGTCGACAAAATTCACGTTCATCATATGATTGGCGAAAGTTGAGCGAAGTTGTTGATAGTAGAAAAGTGCAAACGCATAAGCATCGTAGGTGCCGGACAGCAGGCATAGAGAGCAAGGAGAGTACAAGTACACACACACACAACAGTACGCGTCACAACAGCGATCGAGGAGAAATGTGTCGAATCTCGTACATAAACGAACACACATAACTAGAGAGCAATTAGGGTTTGCATATCGTGCAGTATTAATTTAGTTAATCCTGCTACGCTAAGGATTCACGGGGTGGGGTGTTAGCACGATATAGACCGCATGGATATAGATAGGAAATAATATTTGTAAATGTTGGGAAAACTGAGCGCAGCACCGCTACTCAACCCTGTCGCCACGTGACAACCCAAGTAGCAACCGAAGCTTTTTTCTCCCAGTTTCAACCCCCTCATGTCCACAAACTGCCTTCGCTTACTATTCCTATCCCGTTTATACATTCTACAACGTTTGTTGCGTTCTCGCTCATCAGGGTGTTTGTCAATTCTCTCTTGCCACACGAAGAGAATTCTCCTGCACACTTCGTGTGTTGGATTCTACCCATCCCTGTTGAACACACGTCATTTTCTTCCATCGCACTCATCAGGGTGTTTGCTCTTTTCCATCCAAGCCAAAGAGCGACTTCAGTGTGCTCTGAACCGTGGATGTGAGAGTGTGTGTTTGTGTGCTGCGTGAACTATTTTTCCTGCGTGAAACACTTTCCATACTGCGCCATCCGCAGTGTTCTTTCTGCTTCATCGGAGGACGAATTTTTATCATCTAATTGTTTGGGTAAGTGTCCTTTTCTAAGTGTCTAGTGCTATGTGACATTTATTCTAATTCTAATATTATTCTAATATGCAATGTTTTGCACATTACAAGTTTCAGATGTGTGCTGCTACCGCTAGCTGTTCCTCAAACTACTTAAAAAGTGTGACACTGTGTGCACAGGCGTTCAAGTTTCAATTGATCCTCAAGCACAAAGGTAAGTTTGTCACATCTTTAAATGAAGTGTAATCTTTTTAACAAAGTGTGTCTATTAATTGTGTACTTTCATCAACAGCCTTCATACAACACCGCGGTTGAGGCGCGCCAAATCTGATGACATCTTTCCTGAACCAAGCAGGCTGAACACGCGCACCACCACGGGCTCCAGCGCGGTGTGAAGAGGGAAGAAGAAAAGACAGAATTGGAAACAGCCGCGCCAGGCTTCCAACCACCGTGTGTGTGTGTATGTAAGTATGTGAGAACACATGTGTGAATGCTCTTATGGGAACTGCAAAAAGAAGAGAATAAAGAGTGTGAAGCAGCTAGACTGCCGCAACCAAATCAAGAGAGTGAATTCTCATTTCAATCCGAAAAACTGGGAGAGAGTGATGACATGCGAGAGAGAATAAAACTAGAAACACGAGAGAGGACACGAAGCGCTTTCGGGTTTTTTTCGCCTTCGCGCACATTTTGCTTTATGCGCGCGAAAAAGTGAGCCTTGATCAGCGCGATGGCTCCCATACAAAGGCCTTCGGCTTTGCTATCTGGGAAGGGCTTGACGTACGCGTTCGGCTAAGCTCGGCGCTGCTCGGCTAAGTTCGCAACCCAACAGTCAAAAGCCGAAGATTGTATATTGACCTTTCACTTTTTCTATCTGTCTCTCGCTCTAATTTGAGCGATTTTCCCCTGATGAGTGTCCCCGAGCCTCCTCGTGTGGTTGTTGTTGTTGGAAGTTGAAACCGAACCCCCTTCGTGCGCTGCCAAAATCAGCGAAGAACGAAATCGAGTGGCTCCCCAACCAACCAAACCGTGCTCTTTCGAAGTAAATTTGCTTCGATATAGCTTCGATAGAAGTTCTCTACCGAAGGTGTACCAACTTTGATAGGCAGTTCCTACCGAAGTTAAGCTCGGGTGTTTAGCCGAAATGTTACAAAAGAGAAAGAAAAAATTCTCTCGTTTGCTGCCGCGTTTCGCTCACACGCGCGCCCTGCCCCCTTTTATTTACGTACGTGTTTATAGCCCCTCCTCCTCCTCCTCCTCCTCTCATCTATTTTCCTACCTTATGTGCAGTGGTTATGTGTTTTTAATTGAAATTGGAAGGAGAGATATTCGATTTATTTATAACGTGCGATTTAATCAGAGAATTGAATCATGGTACATGGTGGATCTACTGTTCATCACAAGCGGGCCTAACACTTTAACTATTTGTGAATTCGCGCGTGAGGACGTAAAAGGCGCAATAATAATGGAGCGGTTCTAACGTAAACAGACAAAATCGCTCAGCTGAAAATTTGATAGAGCGGAATAGCATTTCATTGGAATAGCATTGCTAGTATATCATCCGCGCACCCTATGAACCGTACTTTTCCAAATATCTTAAAAAGTACGCATTGTATGAAAAACCCGTCTTTACAAGATCGATTCAGAATTTCAAAACACATTTGGAAAAAGTTTTTTGCTAAAAGTGACTTTTGAAATTTTACTCAGATTAATGTTTATTCCTTTAAATTAATTCATAAATGGGGTAAGGGAAATAATTTATACTAATACTAATAGACCACGACTCCATTGCCTGAAATATTTAGTGCCTCAAAGTAGTATATCCTCTTTGCCAAGCGTTTGAGTTGAACTGATTCTTCGCAAAATGTGAAGAGAGCGTTCGGCCCCCCTTCAAATGCTTCGAGAGAGTGAAGCTCCTCCCCTTCCTCCATTCGTCATCCATCAATTTTTCTCCGCGCACTCACACATCTACACGCGCAGCTGTTCGCATGGCAACACGTGAGATGCGTGACATGCTTTCTCGCTCATCACGAAGGATTTGCTTCGAAAGAGCTCGGCTTGGTTGGTTGGGTCAAGCGAAAAAACGAAAAAAAAATGACGAACGAGTGTGCTGTGACAATAACACACACACGCACAAGGCGACACCCGAAATCTGGTGCGATACCGGCTTTCAGTGGAGCAAGTACACACATGCACACATTTGGCCACACCAGCGCTCTGTTCTAGTGCAGGTAGTTTTCTGCAGTCCACGGTGATACTACACACAGCCACGCACTTGGCGATACACGCTGTGTGGTGGACGTTCAGAATTCAGTGGTGCAAATACACACATGCATACACTTGGCGACACACGCTCTGCTTTGCGGTGAGATTTGTGTTCTGTGTCCAGTGGTGCAAATATACACACACACGCACTTGGCTACACGCGCAGTACGGCGCGGTTGGCTTGGCAGAAGCGCATACACACATTCACGCAGTAGGCTTTACTTTCAGTCCAGTGAGGTTGGTGCTTGTGTGGTGTTTCAGCGCTTGGTAGTCAGCGGATAAACCCCGTGAAAAATAGAGTTTTGTTTAATTTGAGGTAAGTAAAAGTGATTAAAATTATCAACCAACATCCCCCCTTCTAATTAATATCATTTTTCTTCCATTTCATGTGTGTTTCACGGCGAACGGAGACAACAAAACCTGTGGCTGTGTCGTGGTGTTGGAGATGGTGGGCCGTACAGTGCAGCGAGAACTAGGCGCGACAGCGATGAGGAGCAGAAAGTGTTGTGCTAATTTTTCTCTGTGCGAGTGTTTGTTAAATTATGTGCGTTAATTTAGAATTAAGTGCAGTGGTTATTGTGCATGTGTTGTGTTTTTTGTGTATTTATGTTATATAAAATATTCAATAAATCGAATCATGTTGATATAATGGTTCGCACTGTATCATTTTGGAAAGAAATCCTGGCAAAAAAGGGGGAGGGGGCTAATGAAACGAAGGTTCGTGCCGAACCCCGTTCGGGTTTTGCTTCGGCTTCGGGTTTACTTCGGCTTCGGGACCCGACGAATCACTTGAATAATTTCGCCAACCCAAGTTCTTTTTCAAGCGCGTATTCAAGCGATCTCTGAGTGCTGGTGCCCGGTGGGAAATGAAGGGCTCGGGATCGGCCTCTTCATCTTTTATCCGCCGACCCGGACGGACGTAGCGCGTGCTCGTCCCGTTTTATCTTGTACAGTGCGTGTCTTGTAAACGCGTCTATTTTATGTAATATTTAATTTGTTAAAATAAATAAGTAATAAGTTGCAAACCATAAAAGTGGCGACGAGTAAAAAGGAAAAAGACATTAGTAGTGAAAAAAGTGTAAAGTAATACGTGTGCAAAATTCCGTCAACGCGTAAACGGCGCCGAAAGGACACGAGTCCGGAAGACATCGAGATAGATGAAGAGCAGCGAAGACTTTCGCAGCATTTCGAGGTTCCGGGACCGGTGTTTCTGCAACCGGTAAATGGTCAGCCCCTCCTGCCCAACGCTCTTGCCATGGATCAGCCCACAGGAGTCCAACCATCGACAAGCCAGCAATCGCCATCGTTCCAGCCAGCGACAAGCCAGCAAGCGCCATCGTTCCAGCCAGCGACAAGCCAGCAAGCGCCATCGTTCCCGCAAGCCACAAGCCAGCACCCGCCATCGCTGTCGAATTCATCCGCAAACGGTGAGCCCTCAATGATCCAATTAATGCAACTTTTGTAACATCAAATGCAACAGCAACAGCAAATGCAGCAAATGCAGCAACAGTTGATGACAAAAATAATGCAGCAGCAGCAGCAGCCGGTATCACAACCGGTAACAGCATCACACACACAGCAGCAGTTCCAGCCGGGTCCACCCAACCCGGAGCAAATCCTTGATGCATTGGCCAGTAACATCACCGAGTTCCGCTTCGAGGCCGAAGCCGGAATCACGTTCGAGGCCTGGTACTCACGGTACGAGCATTTATTCATCAATGATGCTGCACGGATTGAAGATTCCGCAAAGGTGAGGCTGCTCATGCGTAAGCTGGGTGCAATGGAGCACGAAAGGTACGTAAATTTTATATTACCCCGTTATCCTCGTGATTTTACGCTAGAAGCCACAATCAAGAAGCTAAAATCAATTTTTGGCAAGGCTGAATCGCTATTAAGTAAGCGTTATAAGTGCATGCAGCTCAATAAATCCCGTTCCGAAGATTTTCTGGTGTACGCGTGTCGTGTCAATCGGGCGTGTGTCGATTTCCAGCTAAAAGGGATGAGCGAAGAGCAGCTTAAGTGTCTCGTTTTTGTGTGTGGGTTAAAGGAGGAAACGGATAAAGAATTCCGGCTCAAATTGCTCACTCGCATAGAAGAGCGCGCTGATGTAACACTCGAGCAGTTTTCGGCGGAGTGCAACCGTATTGCAAATTTAAAACTCGACAATGCAATGATTGTGGGCGAAAAGGGAGAGCAAGTGTATGCAATACAAAATGGCGATCGGCAGGACAAGCCGAATATTCGCGCAAAGGGATCACGCCCGCGCTGGGGAAATCACGATGGCCGATCAGGAAACGATAAGCCGTCCAATCCTTGTTGGCTGTGCGGTGAACTGCATTGGGTAAAAGATTGTCCGCAAGCTACACAAAAGTGTCGAGTATGCAACAAGGCTGGTCATCGGGAAAATCGCTGTCGCAATCGAAAAGGTGTTCGCCGGGGAAGAAATCATTTTTTTTTTCTACTAATACCGTTAGGGTGTGCAGCGTACAAGCAAACCGAAAATTTGTCAATGTATCCATCAATGGAACGGTCATACTCCTGCAGTTGGATACAGCGTCTGACATAACCGTCATAGACGAAACAGCATGGAGGAAATTAGGGCAACCATCATTGGTGAAGCCTTCAGTAAATGCGAAAACTGCCTCTAACGAAGAACTGAAGCTTTTGGGGGAATTTTCATCAACAGTTTCAATAAATAATGTCACAAAACCAGTGATCATTCGCGTGGCGCCGGGTGAGCTTCTTTTATTAGGAGCAGATCTAGTGGATCTTTTCGAGCTTGCATCAGTTCCTATGAATACGTTTTGTGCTACAATTTCAACTCACACGCATATCCCTCAGAATCTGCAGAAAAGTTTTCCGGAAGTTTTTAATGGCACGGGGCTCTGCACGAAAGCGCAAATCAGATTGCAGCTTAAAGAAAATAGTCGACCCGTTTTCCGTCCAAAACGGCCAGTTGCATATGCAATGCAGGCAGTAGTCGACGATGAGCTTGAACGACTAGAAAAAGCTAAAATAATAACGCCGGTTGATTACTCCGACTGGGCCGCTCCAATCGTCGTCGTTCGTAAGAGCAATGGTAACGTTCGAATATGTGGTGATTATTCGACCGGGCTAAACGATGCGTTGCAGCCTCACGAGTATCCCCTACCATTGCCAGACGATATTTTTGCGAAATTAGCCCACTACCAATATTTCAGCAAAATAGATTTGTCGGACGCTTTTTCGCAAGTCGAGATCGAGGAGTGTTACAGACCTCTCTTGACGATAAACACGCATCGGGGACTTTACCATTATAACCGTTTGCCTCCCGGCATAAAAATCGCGCCCGCGGTTTTTCAACAAATCATCGACACGATGCTCGCCGGTCTACACGATACGTCAGGTTACATGGACGACGTAGTCGTTGGGGGCAAACCCGAAATAGAGCACGATACAAATTTGGCCAATCTGCTTCAACGCATAAGGGAGTTTGGATTCACTATCCGTGCCGAGAAATGTGCATTTAGGATGCAGAAAATCGAATACCTCGGCCATATAACCGATCGTAATGGAATCGGACCCAACCCGACAAAGATAAATACGATTAATAATTTACCAGCACCAACAAACATACAGGAGGTTCGCTCATTTTTGGGCCTCATTTGGGCTTGCTCATTTGGGCTATTAATTATTATGGCAAATTTGTTCCCAGGATGCGGGATTTGAGGTACCCCCTGGACGAGTTACTGAAGGACGGTAACCAGTTCCTCTGGACGAAGCAGTGCGAGGAGGCCTTCAACAAATTTAAACGTATTTTAACATCTGACCTGCTTTTAACTCAATATGACCCTAGCGCTGAAATCATCGTAGCCGCAGATGCCTCCTCCGTCGGACTGGGTGCAACAATAAGTCACACATTTAAAGACGGGTCAACAAAAGTGGTTCAACACGCGTCCCGTGCATTAACAAAAGCCGAAGCAGCATATAGCCAAATAGACCGCGAGGGATTGGCTATCATTTTTGCGGTGACGCGTTTTCATAAAATGCTGTACGGTAGACATTTCCGGCTTCAAACCGATCATCGACCCCTGCTACGAATCTTTGGCTCCAAAAAGGGAATCCCTGTCTACACGGCGAATCGGCTCCAAAGATTCGCACTAACATTGCAGCTGTACGATTTCCACATCGAGTACATACCAACGGACAAATTCGGCAACGCAGACGTACTATCCCGGCTTATTGACAAGCATGCTAAGCCGGACCCAGAATATATGATCGCCAGCATCGAGCTTGAGGAAGCTGTAAGTTCTGTATCCATAAAATCACTAAACACTTTTCCGATTCGTTTTAGAGAAGTTGAAAAGGCTACATGCAACGATGTTTTACTTCGTAACGTATATCGGTACATCACGGACGGTTGACCAAGGAACGTCACATTCGGCAAGGATCTGGCACGCTTTTACAGCCGGAAGGACGCCTTAACAACCGTTGGGAACTGCATTTTGTTCGGGGAGAGGGTAGTCATCCCCGCGGCTTTGCAGACGAGGTGCCTGAAGCAGCTCCATCAGGGACATCCAGGCATACAGCGGATGAAGGCAATAGCGCGCAGTTTCGTCTACTGGCCATCATTGGACGACGACATCACTGGCTGCGTCGCTACTTGCGATGCTTGTCAGGCCGCAGCAAAGTCTCTACGTTTGTCTGCATCAGCGCCCTGGCCAAAACTATCAGCTCCCTGGCAGCGAGTGCACATCGACTACGCCGGACCAATCGATGGTGCATACTTCTTGATCGCAGTTGACGCCTTCACGAAGTGGCCCGAAATCGTGACAACTGCAAGTATAACCTCACATTCCACAATCATTCTTTTGAGAGGAATATTTGCCAGATTCGGACCACCATTCACACTGGTTAGCGACAACGGGACTCAGTTTACCAGTGAAGTCTTCAAGGAGTTCTGCGACGCTAACGGCATTGAACACATCACGACTGCACCGTTCCATCCCCAATCGAACGGCCAGGCCGAGCGGTTCGTGGATACCTTCAAGCGGGCCTTGAAGAAAATTCGAATCGAGAAGGCATCGCTTGAGGAGGCTTTGGATCTGTTCCTGCAAACATACCGTTCCACCCCGAATCCAATGTTGGACCAACGCACGCCTGCCGAAGTCATGTTCAACCGGGCGACGCGGACGGTTCATCATCTGCTGCGGCCCTCACCATCACGGGAGTCTTCAGCGAATAGCCTGGAGATTTAGTTTACGCCAAAATATTTCGCGGCAATTCATGGAGTTGGATTGCAGGGGAGATCATCCGCAGCATCGGCAGCGTAATGTACGAAGTCATCACAACGGAGCAACGGAGGCTTCGGCGCCACGTGAATCAGCTCCGTCGTCGTACCACAGTCTCTAGGAAACAAGGAGAGCGGGATGAAGATAACCTGCCGCTACAGATCCTGTTAGAGGAGTGGGGTTTGCCCACGGAACAAAGCTCCACTCCCTTGTCCGAGCCATCAGCGCCTGTGCCCACATCGCAGCCGGATGTCTCAGCATCATCTCCGGCAGCCCCTGTGTTTCGGGAAGCAGCACATCCATCCTTGGGTGTCGAGGACGTCAACCACCAGCAGGCACGACTACCACGACGTTCTTCTAGGAGTAGAAGACTGCCTCGTAGGTTCAGCGCGTACCGGCTGAATTAAAAGGGGGAGGTGTTGGGAAAACTGAGCGCAGCACCGCTACTCAACCCTGTCGCCACGTGACAAGGGCTTGACGTACGCGTTCGGCTAAGCTCGGCGCTGCTCGGCTAAGTTCGCGAATGAAGGGCTAGGGATCGGCCTCTTCATCTTTTATCCGCCGACCCGGACGGACGTAGCGCGTGCTCGTCCCGTTTTATCTTGTACAGTGCGTGTCTTGTAAACGCGTCTATTTTATGTAATATTTAATTTGTTAAAATAAATAAGTAATAAGTTGCAAACCATAAAAGTAAACATCGATCTGTCAACAGCAGATCGACCAAACTCCCACTTTACCCGTCAGATGGCGTATTAAATACATAGAAAGGGACGACAGGGTTAGCTTGTGCGACAACTAGTTCTCCCAGAATAGGACCAATCAGGAAGAGGTTCAACTAGGGTCAAGTTCGCACAGCTGATCGAGAACAGGGTGCCATCGCTAACCGCAAAAATTAGTTGCAAATTAGATCACGGAAAGAAAGCACCAATTTTAAAACTGCTTGAAATCTGCTTAAAATCTGCTTGAAATCTGATTGAATAAACGACAGTTTGTAAAATTATCTTTACCGTTTGCGACTCAATCAATCGAGTGCTACACACGTAGCAACACACAACTTAAACTTTCCGAGAAACCTTTCTTGGAACTTTCCCTGGGCCCATAACCTGTTGGAAGGGAGAATAGCAGGACAATTGCGCAGTCGTATTTAAGTGTGTGTTTATTGTACGAAACACATTGGCGAAATGAATCACTTACAAATATTTACAATAGGCCCGATTATTAAACACAAATTGTAAAGACAAGTTGTCAAAATCGGAAGATTTGTATTATGACATCCGTTTGTGGTGTGTGATGGAAAAAATAAAATTTGATTTGATTTAAAATTTGAGGTTGATGATAGAGACAAGGACTCAGAAAGACGAGAGCGAAAACTGGACAAGGGGACGTGGTAGTCGAACAGATCATGAGCTTCATTAAATGCTGCGCAAGCTCTCAAAAATGGATCTCTCTGACCAAAAACAGAACGGCGGGAGGGGATAAAAATGGGAGGTCTGTCGCGGAGACGACGAGAAGGGACGTAAATAGGAATGGAGCTGAGGAGCGAAGGAGCATCGATATTGGAAGTCAGGAGGCTGGCAATGAAGTAAGACTGCGCGTGTGAATGCCGGGATTTGATTTCCATCAAGCCCAACATACAACAGCGGAGAGAATAAGAGGGCACAGGTGCATTATGTCCGTGCAGAAATCTACGAATAGCGATACGCGTAAACTTCCTCTGCACTCTCTCTAGTCTCTGCATAGCGACACCTCCAGCCGGGGTCCACACAACACTAGCGTAATCCAGAATAGATCGAACCCAGCAACAGTAAAGCGCCTTCAGGCATAGCGGATCTCTCAACTCAGAGGCAAGACGAATTATTAGTCCCAACGCTTTGTTCGCTTTAGCAACGACATGATTGATCTGATCCTTGAATGTGAGGGAGTCATCGAGCCAAACACCAAGGTCCTTTATAGAAGACTCTCTAACGATCTGAGTTTGACCAAAAAAGTAATTCCATGTAATTTTCCTGTCAGGACGACCAAAAGAGACAACACAGCATTTAGGGGGACAAAGCACTAACCCATTAGACGAGCACCAAGATGAAAAATTATTTAAAAAACTCTGAAGCATTTGACAATCAACACTAGAGGACACAGGAAGAAATATCTTCAAGTCGTCAGCAAATAGAAGGTGTCCATCAGCAGGTAGAACATTATTACAATCGTTTATGTATAAGATAAACAGTAAAGGGCTAAGTGCACTTCCCTGGGGTACACCCGACTGGCCTATGAATGTAGAAGAGAGGAAGTTCTCTATTTTGACTGTGTAGCTACGGTTTGCTATAAATGAATTTAGCCAAGTTATTAAAGGATAGCCTATTCCTAATTTCTTTAGCTTAGCTATTAGCAGGTCATGTGGTAGACTGTCAAAAGCGGCTTTAAAATCAGTATATATTGCATCCACTTGACGATTACATGCAATATTCGACATTAATGAAGACACAAAGTGCATTAGGTTGCTCATGGTGGATCGTTTAGGCATAAATCCGTGTTGATGTTGCGTTATATAGTTCGTTACGCATGGAAGAATGGCAGTATGAACGAGTGACTCAAACACCTTAGCCATAGCACATAGAATGGACACACCACAATAATTTGAAGCGACTGAACGGTCACCTTTTTTAAAAATAGGACATATCCAAGCAATTTTTCAAACAGCTGGAAAGGTTCCCTCTTGAAAGGATCTCACATACAGGCGTTTAAGTATGGGAACAAACAAAGTGCTGAATTTTTTCAATATGCAAGCGGGTATGCCATCTGGACCCGGCGAAAAGCAATTTTTTAATTTTTTCAATGCTGAGTAAATGACCTCATCATCGATAGCCACTGTGTTGCAGGAAATTATATCACTTGGTACATATGCTAAGCCATCAGATAAGGATACTGGACTGGAGTCTGGGTCCACAAATACGCTAGAAAAATGTCTAGCAAATAACTCGCTGCAGCTGGAGGGCGTATCAGCCACTTCATCGCCAAGGGAAATTATGGAAGGGATGCCGATAGAGTTGCGACGATTATTAGCAAATCGCCAGAAAGATCGAGGGTCAGAGATAAATCTTAATTGGAGACGCATGATGTATAGTTTATAGCACGCTCTGTTGTAAATACGATATGCTGTGGAAGCATATTTGTATACCCGTTGGGCATGTTGAGAGCGAGTATGCATATATGCACACTGTTTACGCTTCTTATCCGTTCGTAAAGCTTTTAAGGATCTGTTCGACCACGCAGGCTTAGGAGGAGGATTTAGGATGGGACAGCAAAGAGGGAAGGATGAAAGGATAACATGATTAAGTTGATTCACGGCATCGTCGATAGAAGGGGCTGATTCAATAAAATTAAGGTCCGAATTCAACATAAATTGCTCAAAAGCACCAAAGTTCATTTTACGAAAATCAAAACGTTTTACTCTAGGGTTAGAACGAGCGAACGGAACAGAAACAGAAGTTTGAATTGATATTGCTAATTCTAATGCCGGATCGTAATTGTCAAGATTAAGAAGCGCTGTGTTGGATTCAGAAATCTCTGAGCTGGCCGATTTAGCATTCTGGTTTACGAAAATAAGATCCAGTTGGCGATCAAAAGCATTTTTCACTCCCGATATTTGTGACAATCCATTAAGCACCATTCCATCCGTTAGCGATCCATCATTGTCGGTCATCGAAGGGATAAAACAGTTGACGTCACATGGTGAAGCGATCCAGGAGAGAGATGGTTTGTTAAAGTCTCCCAAAAGCAGCAACAAATCAGTCGGTTTCATTCTCTCCACAATTACACTGACACTATCATGCAGAGCGTTTAACGTATCGTCACACTTACTCCGGTCCGGTGGAATGTAAACTACTCCGATGTAAATGGACACATGATTAAGCTTGATACACGACCAGACCAGCTCCAGAGTTGCATATGTATGTGTTATCTGTGTACTAGAGAGCTTAGAAGAGCATGCGATCAGCACTCCTCCGCCGCGAGAGCGAGAACTGTTCTCACCATTACGATCACATCGGTAAATTGAATAGGAATCATCAGAGATGAGAGAGGATGGTATTGACTCGTCGAGCCACGTTTCTGTCAGTGCAATTATGTCGTAATCAGATCCTCCCAGAGCTAGACGTAGATTATTAAGTTTGGTACGAATTCCTCTAACGTTCTGATAAAACACGTGCAGATGTAAGTTAGAAGAGACATTCTGGTGAGTATGAGCCGAACTATCATCGAGGCCCACAGCAGTGATTGGTGCTACGCCAAGGTATGGTGCGGAGCAGGGTGCCAGCTGATTATTAGTACTGTTATCAGCTATTGCTGGATTGTTACTTGCTGTCTGTCTGTTGTTGTTTCGGTGCGTATAGCTTCGGTGGACGGTACTATTGTGCAATGTGTGTTCGGTTTCGGTGATGAGCAATGAGCGAGGCGAGGACCCGGGGTAGGATGTGGCATTGATGCGTGGTGTGTTATGGTATGGTGAGGGGCGGGGAGCCAGGTGATTATTTATACTGTTACTATCTAATGCTGGATTGTTACTTGCTGTCTGTCTGTTGTTTCGGTGCATGTGGCTTCGGTGGACGGCTCTATCGTGCAATGTGCGATCGGTTTCGGTGATTGGCAATGAGCAAGGTGAGGACCCATGGTGGGATGTGGCATTGATGCGTGGTGTGTGTTGGTATAGATTTCCGAAGGTTTGTGGGGAAGGTTTCGAGAAGCAGGACACCAAAAATTTTGAACAGGCGATCGACGGTCAGTGAATTCACGGAAAATCAATCCCGCAGGCCAGGTAGTCGGAGCGAGAGCCTTGCTTTTAAGCGAGAGCATTAATCCCACCTTAAACGAAACAAAAGTGAGAGTGCTCGTATCGCGATCCCGTGGCAGCAGCCTAATAACGGTGACGTCATCAGTGCCTAGTTGGTGAGTAACCATCGCTTTCACATCTTGGTCTGATACCGAGGGGGCTATTCGAGTTAAATACAGCCAGAACTTTTGTTCCATCGGAACCGTAGCTAAGACCCGAGACGGTGTTGTAATTGCTGTGCCAAAAAGTAGAGGAGCGGCGTTATTGGTGGTTTTTGTAATTGGTGGTGAATAATCGACAAGTCTACGTTTAGGCGCATTGCGCTTCGGTGCATTTTGAGAAGTGCGGATGGATTCACTATTGCGTGCACTGAGTGGTGTGAATGTATTGGTGAGAGATGGTTGCATTTCCAGGCGGTCCAATATGGAACGAACAGAGTGTGAGGTTGTGTGCGTATTAACGTCTTTCTTAGTAAGTGTTGACAACATCTCATTACGCATGGCGACAAGTGCATGATTAAAACGGCGATCAAACTCCTTCAGAAGCTCCTCCTTGAAACCATCCAGGACGGCCGTAAATTCGTAAAATAATACAGATTTGCAACGCCGGATGTTCTTGCAGCCAGCACAGGACCAGGAAGTAAGCGACTCGGGGATGAGAATCTCATTCAGCACTGCATCAGAGACTCCCAGACAGGCATGGTGAAACGATTCATTACACCATCCAGCACACACATATACATTCTCGTCCGTTACAGGCTTAAGGCATGAAGGGCAGGCAGCAGCCTTGTCGACGATCAGCAAAAGTCGTGATCCAGATTTGCAGCACCCTTCAGCGCCAAACACTGATGAAAAACTCGCCCGGAATTGACTGATGAATACAGCAACGATGAACTCGATCAGCAATCTCACTCAATCAGGCCCGGAACAACCACAGCACGAAAAACACGTACAAAAAACGGAAAACTAATCAGAGCGCAAACCAGAACACAACCGTTGAGACCAAGTGTCAAGTGTCCAATTGTCAATTTGCTCTGAAGCACTTCACCTCCTAATATCCATACACCTTGGGGTAACTGTACCAGTTTTCGGCACGCTAGTGCAGCAGTTTCACAAAAACTGCTCACACATAAACATTTTTTTGAATTATTTTTCATTACAGCGATGTTATTCTAGTTTATAAACTATCATAGTATGTTACACTATTTTGTATTTGCAGGTTTAAAGCCCTTTTTCATAAATATTCGTGAAAAGGCAAACATTTATTTTGCTCCTTTTTTCGACAGGCTGTGTTCCTATTTTCGGCAGCGCGAATACGGGTCAGAAAATGTTTTTATCAATGTATGTATCAATGTAGCAATGTAAATATATACAAAAAAAATGTTTAAAGCAATTTAACACTCTTCCTTTCCTAAGATTGGTGTTAGAGAGCACTTTAATTATTAGTTTTATGTTGCTTATTTTGGCACGTTTTGACAGCCATTTTGATGCGATGTTTAAACAGAGCAGTCATTGAAGAAAATTGACAGTTTGATGGTTATAGCGTACGGTGCGAACTGGCTAAAAAATATTTATTTTTCTCTTAAGTGCAATTCTCTTAAGTTAGTGCATTTTTTTGTCGTAAAATTGGTGATATTTGGTACAAGAAGAAGATAACTTGTTTATCGTGATTTTAAAATTCCGAACATGTTAGAATAAATTAAATAAGCATAAAATCTTTAATATACACCACTTTTTCATTGTTTTACTGTTCTGATTCTCTTAACCACAAAACCTGCCGAAACATTGGCTGACAGCAAAGCTGCCAAAAAAAAGCACAATAAATTTAACAATTAATTAATTTTGAAAAATACGTAATGAAATGGTGTCAAACCTCGTTTGTGAATAACAAATAAGTACACTTTCACTATAAAATTGGGTTTTGTGAAATTTTTTACCGCATTTGTGCAGAATTTCACGTTTTTAGCTACTCTGCCGAAAATAGGTACACTGCCGAAAACTGGTACAGTTACCCTAGCTCAATTCTGCAAACAGAGCTACCCGTCTTGCGCGATAGCTCTTGAACTGTCATTACCGTTTTGTTTACATGTTTACTGGATTGTTTGGACCGAAGCTTGTGTGTTTAGTGAAGAGAAAAAATTATCAAAGTAAGATGTTTTTATTGATTTAAATCCATGAAAATTGTTTCTAATGTTCTTTTGAATAGGTGTCTGCACGAAGATGGCCTTAAACACGAGTTTGATAGGTGAGAAAATAGAAAAAAGAAGGTAAGTATAGCTCATAGACACGGCTGTACACTATATTTTGGGACCACCAATTCCAATCGTCGGCTCCACTAGTTGAAAACACAAACACGTGCCCATTGCGATTTGCCGGATCAAACAATGGCCTCTAATCGGAAAGAAACGCTACAAGAAGTAGCATTTGAGATATTGAACATTAGATTGCAATGTATATGTATTTTTGTCTATGATTACCTTTAGTGTATTAGCTTTTGTGCCTGCCTCTGTTTCGTTATTGTAGATTGTAGATTACAAATCATGATCTCGCTTTACTGTCACCAATTTCACTTGCTAATCTTATTCATAGCATCAATTAATCAATGGTATATGTATGCATTATCATCATTTGGTAGTATTTGTTTAATCATCAGTTGTCAGTATCTTTCGGGTCAGATTAATTAGAATTAGGAAAGGGTAATATTTATTAATTGAAATTTATAATGATATTTCCGACAATTGAAATGCCACAAGAAATTGTGCTAAATTTAATCTGCAGTGTCGAAATAAGCGCCTTTGGGACAGGAGCGGTAGCTATTATACAAACCGCAACAAATAACTCGATGCTTGGGAGACGATTGGGCAAGATCTTGGAATTCCAAACGCCACTTTACGAAAGAAGTGGCGGTCACCCCACGGATCCTACAGGCACTACAAGAAGCTCTATGAGAGCAGCCTTGTGACCGGTTCTGGTAAAGTATCACTCATTTATCCTTATTGATCTTTATTTGATTAGTTTATTATTAACATGTTAAACATTTTGTTCATATTTCAGGATCTGCCGAGTTCTATCGACCCAAGTGGTTCGCATATGAAGCAATGGCATTCCTCCAAGCAACTACAGACGGTGGCGCAAGGATAGATACGGTAAGAAACATTATGAAGGATTATCGTAGGATAGAACTATTTTAGTAACGTTCTTTTCCTTTTTAGTTGGGAGACAACACGCTACCAGTTCGACACATCAGCTCACCTCAGCGATCCACCGACACTCCATGCTAGAAGATGTCATCATCATGGCTGCTTCTACATCTGATCAGTTTGAACCAGTCAGCCAAACCAGCCAGCAGTCAGCCAAACCACCAACTCCTCCTCCTCAGACTGCGTCTGTTGCTCCCAAGCGTCGTTGGCAGGAAACCAATTTGAAATACAATGAGGAAGTGTTGGCGACGCTAACGAATGTTTCTCAAACTGCTATGGAATTGCGATCGGCTGGAGAGGAGAATAAATTGGCACCACTGTACGCTGGTATGCTGAATTGGTCGCCGAAGCGATAGAAAGCGATGCTAGTGAGATTCCAGTGCATGATTGCAGAAGAGAATATTGTGCGCTTTGTTGAGAAAGAAGACCACGATCCTCGGGAATAAAATAATAAGACTCACGTCAATCACGGAGCTTGCCTTCATCAGACATAATCTGTATTTTTATGATTGTTCCAATGCGCGATGAAATTCCGTTCTTTATCTCCATTTGATTAATAAATCGCTATTGCCTTTTGTGTTCGTGGCTTTACTTCTTCTATATTTGTTAGTTCTTCGGAAACGGGATTGATCGGGACGGCTTGTTTTGGTTGCCACGTCTACTTCATCAAAAGTCCATGTGTTCGGGCATGGAAATGAACACAATACAAGGGTAGCAACTTATTACTTATATAAACTCTTCTTGCTGACGCAACAGTTGACACCTAAAATGCTTATATGCAGTAATATAGTAATACACACCAACGACTCCGATCCGACTCCAGCTATTATTAGTACGATAGCGACTCCGTCAAAATTCGAATCACTAGTTCTGCGCGGAGTCGGAGTCGTGCGGAGTCGGAGTCGTGCGGAGTCGGAGTCGTGCGGAGTCGGAGTCGTGCGGAGTCATCCGTTTTCGTCTTAATCTCACCTATAGAGGGCACTATAACGGGTTCGGGTACAGGGAAGGGGAATGACCTCAAGATCAGGAATCGGGTTCCTCGCCATCGCGATTGCACCAGTAGCATCACGACAACGAGCGAGAATAGTTCAAACACTTTTTAAAGGTATACAAAAACCGCGATACAATAAAGTTTCCACCCAAAGCGAAACTCAGCGTTTTAAGCATTTTTTGATTCCTACGAGGAAGTGATTACTATATCGCTACGCGACTAGTTCGGGAGCTAACACTGACCTTCCGTAGTCAGATCGGTGTCAACTTCAGATTTTTGCAAAACTTCACCTATCACGAATGAGGATGAAAAACTTATGCCACGCCCTCATGTCCCGGGGATAGAAACAAGTAACTAAGATAGAAGCAATTTTAATTAATGAAAACTCATTTGTTATTATGTCATGTTCTTTGGTTTAATTTAGTAATATTTATGTATAACAGGATTTTTCAAGGGTTCTCATAGTCATGGGACGCTTAAATGATACTTTCTGTAGTGAAATGAAATTTATGTGATGGAAATTGGACTCTAATGCACCCTTTTTTGTACAAATCCAAGAGAAATTTCCTATGAGTATGTTTAAAAAAGGTACCATACAGTCCAATTCCCATAACATAAAGTTCACTACCCAGAACAAGTGACAAAAAAGTGTCCCACAGCTATGAGAATACGTGAAACCCTCTTTAAAGGCAATATATTATATTGAACCGTTTGCAAATTCATTTGCCAAATGTAAACGGATTTGCATAAGTTCGTTGGTTGTACGAGGAACTAATCCACGCAAAGCAATGAAATTATGGTTGAGTTCTTCATTATCCCATCTTTCTCTCCTCGTTAATTCAGTTCTTCTAATAAAATTATACAGAAGGTATACTGTAGTAAGTACTATCAAGCTGGTCGTTTCTGGATTCAGTTCCATAGTTTTTCGAAGAACCCTAAACATTGAGTATCCCAAATGCCATTTCAACAACCCTTCATGCCAGAGATTGACGTTCGTTAAAAAGACGTTCAATTGAACCACTCTCTGTAACACCACCGAAAGATTGCATACAGTAGTCCGTTAACGCAAAGGCTTTGTCTCCCAAGAGCATATACGGGACTCTGATGGAAGAATTTTGATGGAAGAATTTTGATAAAGACGAGAGGTCCTTAAATTCCACTGTCTGATATGCGACCCTTGCACCCAACGTCAACAAACATGAAATTGCAGTCAGCATCCGCAACTGCCAACAACAAAATACTAAAAAACTGTTTGTAGTTATAATATTCCTTTCCACTTTTGGCAGGAGCTTTGATGGCAACATGCTTTCCATCGATGGCACCAATAGCATGGGGAAACTTCCATTTGGCATTGAATGCATCCGACACTGTAAGCCATTCTTGCTGTGTTGACGGAAGCTGTAATAAGACATTTAGAAACATAATTAAAATAAGTATCAAATTAATAAGCAAAAAATGAAATATTTTTTTTACAAACCTTCACATTTTTGCGAAGATAAAAAAGCAAACTGTTGCACACTTCTGAGATGATTAATTATTTTACTCTTTTTTGGAATATTCAATAATTAACTTACTTGATAGGCGTATAGCTTTTGTAACTATCACCAGAAGCCAGAAATCTTAGCGTTATGATCAGTTTGTCTTTTGGTGTAATAGCATCTCGCATGTAAGTATCCTGCATACGGATACGGGGTGTTATAACCGTCAATAGTTAGGCGAAGTCCTCTCTCACTAGCCGCATAAAATTAATAACGGTATTGTCAAGCTCTTCCTCCAGAATCGCACGCATTAACTGGTTTGCATTTTGATTTCGTTCCAGCAGCATTGCTCTTGCCCAAATGCGTGTTCTCGGTCTTCTTTGCTGGAGGACATGCGCTATTCTGTATCGCTCATCCATTTTTGATAGGCTCAATCTAGCGAGTTTTTGCGTGTTGGAGCAGTCTTCAAAAAAGTTATACGTATAATCTAATATTCAAAACTCATTCGCGTTCTCTACATAATTTGTAAATTAGACTAACACTCACCTGAATACGGTGTTCTTTTGATTTTGTTTAAACAGTAGAACGTCGATTATCCGGGCAGCTCGGCACCGGACGGTTGCCGGTTAATCGATTTGCACGGATAATAGTCCTAGAAATGTCCAATTCATATAAAAATTATAAAATTCAATAGTTTTATGATTAATTTACTTTGAATCAATCGGTTAATCGTTAGTAGAATATTTTTTAACTGTTCCGAGCCCGACGGCCAAGCCAACTGCGAAGGTTTCAGTCGTTCTGGAACATTTAGTAAACCGTCTGCTGCCACGGAACTGAACGTCCCAGGCAAAGGGGTTCGGGAGCGTCAACGGTCCAACTTTCCTTCACCCAAACTACTTTCAGTATTTCTCCTACCAGGCTAGTTACCTCTTTTCCAATGTAAATTGGGAGGTCTGTTCCGTGGTAGCGTCGCTACTGATTTCGTAAAGTGTTGTTGAGAAGGCAATCGTATTCGCCCAAACATTCACCCGAGAGAATCTAAGCACCAAACAAAGAAACGCACTGATCAAATGCTGGTATAAGACTGATTTATTTTAATAAATTCCTCCTTTTATACTCTAAGTAACAAACTATATTAGCCTACTGTTCTTGTTGATACAGGGTTTCACACTTTATCTCAAGACCGCGAGACCCCTTCCCGAATATGTCTTAGCCAAAGCCAAGATTGCGGTATGATGCTTGAAAACGTTTATGATACCTAAATTCATTGGATGCAATGCTGAATCTGCGGCACATTTCTCGAAACACACTGGTTCGCGCCGAGGACATGCGGTCGAATATTTTTTTACACGGATAACCTTTGTATTCAGTGTATTGAAAACAGTGAATTATTTTTTCGTGTTATGATTCAATACCTCGCTGCGCAAAGCGATCGAAAACTTCTCAAACTCAAACTGCAAACATATTGTTCTAAACACTTGTCACTTGTCACTCATAGCGGCTGGTTGTGCTTTCTCACTCTCCTATTTCCAAGTTGATTTTTACCGCGATTTTCTTGGTGTTTAAGTGCTTGAACTGTTTTAGTTCGGTTAATTTGCACTCGCGCGTTCACGTATCACAAATTTGTGCGGCACCTGTGAATTGTACGGTTCAACAAATAAACATTGCGATCCGCCTGCGGTTGTTGTGACCACTCACTGTGCAGTTGAACTTTGCGCTATTTTGCGATGGCGACCGTGATCTGTAAGAAATGTGAAGGTGCTATTAGCAACGATCCAATTCCGTGCTTCGGTCTGTGTGAACACTATTACCACGATAAGTGCATTGGACTTTCAAACCCGCTCCTGCGTGATTTTAAGAAGTCACAAAATTTATTCTGGGCTTGCGCGGATTGTGCTCAGCGTTTGCGGGCCGTTGACACTTTACGCTTCTAGCACGGCCTTTCTCGTGATGCTGCCTACCTGTTGGAATCTTTGCAGTCCGATTTCCGCGATTCCTCACGTTCTGTGCAGGCGACATCAGCTGGCTTGCGACTCGAACTTTCCTCTTCACTGGATTGTTTTAGAAACGAGATAGCTTTGATGAAACAGGAATCAGCATCGTCAATTCGTTCCGTGAAAGATTTCATCGACTCACTTACTGCTTCTCACTCAATGGAACGCAACTACTCACACGCTCCACTACTCACAACGCTTGATGAAGTTAAGCATGGTATCAAGGGGCTTGATCTCATGCACCGTGAGTTTCTCACTTCCTTCAACTCACTAATGAACAAGCTCAACTCTCATCTTGCCACGCATACCACTACGTCGAGTGCTCACCATTCCGCGATTCCTGCTACGCACTCAACGACCACGAATCCAGTTGCGGCCTCTAAGCTCACCCATCAAGCTGTTGGTGAGAATCCTTCTAAACGTCGATTGATGGATCGCTCTCCCGACTCGTCGCCTACCAATACCGTTACACGCGCTATGCTGTCATCGGGTACAGGGTTGTCCTACAACAATATTACGACCGTTCCTAAACGCCCACCCCGTACTTGGGTCTTTATCTCCCGTATTGCTCCTGATACTCCGATTGAAGCGATCCGCGAAATGGCCTGTTCCAACATAGGGACAGACGACATCTTGGTATACAGCGATTGTACGACGCGACCGGGATCTTTCTACGCTCTCCTACGTATCTTTTAAAATTGGTGTACCGGATTCGCACCGGGCTATTGCTTTGGCTGCTTCAACCTGGCCTCGCGGGATCTCTTTTAAGGAGTTCATCAACCTTAATCCCCGCTCCGTCAATGTTTGGCGACCCACTACTGCAGCATCCCATGCATCTTCTGCGCCTGTTACCCGTGAATCGGATCATCATTCATCGCCACCTTCTATCAACCACACGACACAACTGCGAAACGCTGATTTCACTATTTCGCCCGATCATGGTCCTATGAGCTTGCCTTATACGCAGTACTTTTAGCAAGCGTAAACCGGCTGATCCGGCTGAAGATTTTCATAAACTACCGACT
Source organism: Anopheles gambiae (assembly GCF_943734735.2). NCBI lineage: Eukaryota > Metazoa > Arthropoda > Insecta > Diptera > Culicidae > Anopheles > Anopheles gambiae. Next base: position 68,584,811 of record NC_064601.1, on the reverse strand, counting down.
TTACCCGAATTGATGGAAGCTAACCCTGCATCTAATACACACAATCCGTCCGACTCTCTTCCGCCGTTAATAACTTGACGCCGTTAACATCTCGCTCTCTCATTCCTTCGATCGATCGACTAAACATCTACTATCAAAACGTAAGAGGATTGCGCACAAAACTACGAGTTACGCCTCTCTCTATCTGAGCTTGATATGGATGTGTTGGTGTTAACTGAAACATGGCTCGATGGCTCAATTCCGTCCTCTCTTATCTCGGAGGATGCGTATGTCATCTATCGCTGCGACCGAAATTCTCTCAACAGTAACCGTTGCCGTGGTGGTGGTGTACTCATTGCCTGCTCTTCCGTGCTGAACACGTCAACTTTATCACTGCCGTTCGACTCGCTGGAGTCTGTTTGGACAATTGTTAAGCTTCAAAACCTTGCAATCTATATGGGCGCCGTTTACATCCCACCCGATTTGCGTTCTTCCGAAGTAGTCCTTGACGTTTTACATGAGAGTGTTAGTTTCGTTGCTGGCAAACTTAAACCAAATGATCTTATGGTGTTACTTGGTGATTTTAATTCACCATCACTCTCCTGGCAACCATCGGCATCGTGCGTTAATCACTTCATTCCTACTGGTGTATCTCGTGAAAATGTTTCTCTGCTTGATGGAATGTCGGTAAACGGTTTGCTGCAATTATCCGGCATAAAAAATACACGCGGAAGACAATTAGATCTTCTATTTGCCAATGCTGCCTTCTTGGACTGCTGCGCTCCCGTCATAGCTTCACCTGTTCCACTCGTCGCGCTAGACAATCATCATCCTGCTCTTGAGACAAGCGTGCTCCTTACGCACTCTCGCCCTGCATCCTCCCAACGAATACCTACGGCTCGTATGTTCAATTTGAGGAAATTGGACTACCAAAAGCTTCATCGTATATTAGCCGATACCGATTGGTCCTTTATTGATGCTGACTGTGACATTAATCAAGCTGTAGCAGCGTTTACTAATATAATCACTTCCGCCTTCCCTTCCTGCTGTCCTCTCCTTAAACCCGCTCCTAATCCTAAGTGGTCGAACAGAGCTTTACGTCTATTAAAATCGGACAAAAACCGCGCTCAACGCGCCTACCGTTTAAATAATACTTTACACAATCTTTGTGTATATAAATATGCGGCTAAGGCTTATCGTCTTCTTAATCGCCATCTGTATCGTCGCTGCGTTCGGCGTCTTCAAATGCGCTTCACTATTGATTCTGGGTCATTCTTTCGTTTTGCGAACTCTCGGCGAGGCTCTGCTAGCCTTCCATCCACCCTGTTTCTTGATCTGTCCTCTGCTACGTCCAATCCTGATATAAGTAACCTGTTTGCCAAACATTTCTCTAGTGTATTTGTCGATCCTAGTACTTTTAAGGTTCCTTTGGACGTAGGCTTGTCTTACACGCCCTCTGATGTGATATCATGTAATTCAGTCGTTGTAAGTGAAAGCCTAGTAAAATCCGCTTTATCCAAACTTAAAACTTCGTTTTCACCAGGCCCCGATGGCATCCCTGCCTGTGTTTTGAAAAAATGTGGCAATACCCTCACTCCTATTCTCACTCGTCTTTTTTCTCGCTCGCTTAGTGTAGGGATTTTTCCTAATCAATGGAAACTAGCTTGGCTTGTTCCCATTTATAAGAAAGGTGACCGCACACTAGCATCAAACTACAGAGGCATTTCTATTATTTGTGCGTGTTCTATAATCCTCGAGTCAATTGTCCATTTATCTGTAATGCCTTGTGTAAAAAATTATATTTCTACGGAACAACACGGCTTTATGCCCAATCGCTCAGTGTCCACCAACCTAATGAGTTTTTTGTCTTCTCTATATCACTATCTGTCTAGTGGTAAGCAAGTAGACACTATCTATACCGATTTTAAAGCGGCATTTGACAGTATACCTCTATCATTATTTGTTGCTAAGCTTCGAAAACTAGGTTTCGGTGGCTCTATATTGCCGTGGTTCAACTCCTATCTTGAGAATCGTTCTTATGCAGTTAAAATCTGTGGCTCTTTCTCTGAATGCTTTCTTAGTTCTTCGGGTGTCCCTCAAGGTAGTGTCCTTAGTCCCTTACTGTTCATTCTCTTCCTCAATGACTGTACTTCGATCCTTCCTCCTAACGGCTTCTTGCTATATGCGGATGACGTTAAAAATTTTCTTCCTGTATCTTCTACAGCTGATTGTCTAGTCCTTCAATCCTGGCTCTGTAAATTCTCTACATGGTGTGCTTCTAACGGTTTAGTCCTGTGTCCTGAAAAATGTTCCGTCTTGTCTTTCTTCCGATCTTCTACAAGTATAACTCATGCTTATAGTGTCTGTGATGCCTATTCCCCGTGCGTCCTTGTCTAAGGATCTTGGCGTCTTCTTTGACCCGAGTCTTTCTTTCAAGGAGCACACGGACTATGTCATCAACAAGGCCAACAAAAGTCTTGGTTATATTTGTCGCATGTCCACTGAAATTCGTGATCCTTTTTGTCTTAAGTCCCTTTATTGTTGTTGGGTCCGTTCCGTACTGGAATATGCCTGTGTCATCTGGTCTCCTGTCCAACTATCTCTGCTCCAAAGGATTGAGAAGATCCAGAGACGTTTTACAAGGATCGTATTTCGTAGGTCGCTGGGTCATCACTCTATTCCGCTTCCTTCGTATGACGATAGATTCACTCTATTAGGCCTTGCCAAGTTGGAGCACCGCCTCTCGGTCGCTAAGGCTTCTTTCGTCGCTGGCATATTGCTCAATACGATTGATACCCCTTCACTTCTGTCGCGCTTACATTTGTATGCACCTTGTCGCACCTTACGTTATCGTTTTCGTCTCCAGTTACCTATATGTCGTACACGTTTTGCTCGCAATGAGCCTTTTGTAAGAGCTATGTCGTCTTTTAATAGTACTTCTGATCTGTTCGATTTCAACATATCCTATCCTGTCTACCGATCCCGTCTTCGCTCCTTTTCCGTACCATAAACTCCTTCCAACTTCTTCGTGAATAATTGTATACTATAGTCAGTAAGCACTATTGCTGTAACCCAACGTGGCCGAGCAATTAATAAAATAAAAATAAATAAATAAAAAAATAAATAAATATTTCACAGCGCATGGCTGTGAAATATTTCGCATTCAAAATTGTTGCAAATTTATAAATGAAATATTTCAAAATTTTCAGCGCTGAAATTTTTGGATTGATATATTTCTTCGATCGGAATCCAAGCGTTTTCCCTGACATTTCTGCTCGCTTTTTCGATCGCTTTTAGCGGAAAGCGATTGAAAATCCGAGCTACAAACCGCTCGATTTTGTCGTGCGGGCGGTCGCGTACCGGAGCTTTTTTGTCAGAAAGAGATAAACACATACAGCGCGCTCTCTCGAACGACCGTAAACGCTTCAATCGATTAAGAGCTTCGATCGGTTCTTCGGACGTTTCTGCTTGCTTTCTCGATCGGTTTCGGCGGAAAGCGAGCTAGAAACCGAGCTCAAAAACTGCTCGATGTTGTTGTGCGGGTAAATACGAATCAACTGGCAGGGCTTCCGTGCCTAAGCCTGAACAGGGCATATGGCCTGGTTTAAACTCCGTCGCATGGGCTGAGGGTATTGTCAATGTTAATACAGACTCTGAAGCTCTTAAAAAACTTAAGCCATCCTTCTCCCCTAGACCGGATGGAATACCAACCTCTGTTTTAAAAAAGTCACCTTCTCTATTCGTCCCTCTATTGGTAAAATTGTTTCACCTTTCTTTGTCCACGTCTTCATTCCCTTTATTGTGGAAGCGAGCATGGCTCGTCCCCATACACGAAAAAGGTAACCCTTCTTGTTGATGCCGTCAACCGTCAATTCGGATGCAAAAGCCTTCTTGCACGGATCACGCGATAGAGGGCGCTGTCGATCGCTTCGAAATCAATCGGTTTATCGAAAAACCGACCAGCGACTGCACGAACCGAAGCCCTTAGGGCGGTGGCAACGCTGATTGGATGTGATTTTATCGGACGAGATATATATGGGATTTGATAGATAACGCCGGACGTGCGATTTCGTCGTCAATCCCATATAAAAATTTGACAGGCCTTCCGATAAAATCGCATGCGAAAAAGCGTTGCCACCGCCCTTAGGGGCTGCCACCGCCCGATAAAATTGCATCCGATGAGCGTTGCCACCGCCCTTAGGGGGAATGACCGGCGCAGCAGGATGACGAGGAGATTCCTTCACGTACCCGAGCATACGCACGTGATTTTTTAGCGCCACTTTGTGAACTAGAAAAAATTATACATGTTTCTAATTTCGGCTAAAATACGTTCATTAATCTTCGGGTAGAATCGGTTGCTTCACAGCACCTGTGTCATATCCAATTACCATGGCATCTCAATACAATGCGTAATAACCAAGGGCATATTACCCATACTTATGTGTTTGAACTCATCTCTTCTACTATTATCCCTCAGCAACATGGCTTTTTTCCTAACCGTTCTACAACAAATAACCTTATGTCCTTCACCTCTTTCGTATCATGCCAGTTAGAGTCAGTTAAACAAGTTGATACTGTTTATACTGACTATAAATCTGCATTTAATCGTATTCCTCATTCCATACTTGTAAGTAAAATTTTACAACTTGACGTCAATAATATTTTTGTATCTTGGTTACGCTACGTTCTTTTCAATGTGATCGTTTCTATAGTGTTAAATTTAATGATCTGTTTTCAACTCTCTTTTGATGTACTACAGGCGTACCGCAAGGTAGTGTCCTAAGTCCTTTGTTATTTATAATTTTTATTAATGATGTCCAAACTACCCTGCCTACTGAGTGTTTCCTCTGCTACGCAGACGACCTCAAAATCTTTCTCCTAGTTTCGTCTCCTAGTGATTGTATTTCCCTACAAAATATTATTGATCGTTTTTCCTCTTGGTATACCAGTAATTCCCTCAGATTATGTCCTGATCAGTGTAACGTCATTTCGTTAAGTCGTTCGCAGTCTCCAATCACTCACTCGTACGTTCTAAATTCTGTGCAAATCATTTGTGTTTGTGTCGTAAAATATCTCGGTGTCTCGCTTGACAGGGGTCTCCCCTTCAGCCACCACATTGACTCAGTTGTCAATCAAGCGCGGAAAACATTGGGTCTCCTTAAGAAAATTGCTAGCGATTACTCCGACCCTATATGGCTGAAGACTCTGTTCTGCTCTCTGGTCAGATCGATTTTGGAGCACTGCTCCAAAGTCTGGTCCCCTACAGCTCGGACCCACGTGGAACCTATCGAGCGGGTGCAGCGATCACTAGGTTTGCTATATGCAAAATCCTGGGTGGATTGTCCTCCCCCATGCCCCACTACGAGAACAGATGTCGGCAGCTTGGCCTGTAACTATTGGAAACCCTCCGTTCCCATGCCCAATCCTCATTTATTGCCACATTACACCTAGGTAATATTGATTCTCCATCCATCCCTTCTTCTATCCCTTTCTACGCCCCTAACCGTGTCCTTCGTAACCGCCCTCCCTTAGTAATCCCATCCCGCCGAACTGCAATGGGCTGTAATGATCCCCTCATTCGTGCAATTCGTCGATTTAACTGAGTATACTCTATGTTTGATTTCAACCTTCCCTTATCCTCTTTCCGATCCCGCATCAGAACCCACCATAATCCCGAGCTGTCTTATTTTTTATTAATTTCTGTTATGTTTTGTTAGGTTAGGAACATAGGTAATAAGTATTATTTGAGTATTTAAATAATAAATATGATTTTATGGTAGATAAATAAATATGAATATGAATATGAATATGAATAAATAAAAAAAAAACACATAAGGCGAAACAACTAAAAAACCAAAAAAGGTCACAAGGTAGGAGGTATGAGGGTCCAGGACCCGGGAGGAGACATTCCCCTCGGTAATTATTACGAAATATTGTAGGGGCAAAACGAGCCCAAAAGAAAAATGGGGAAACACTTTAAGAGTATAGCTGTTGGCAACGAATGTTTAGAAGAGGAGGTTTTCTTGGTAATGGAAGCGATAAATTTGAACAGAGACAAAAACAGAGTCAACCCTTTCTTAGCCTCAAACAAAATCGAAGACGCAATTGGTTCTAATACCTTGCAAATATCTAGACTCGGAGAGGGCAAACTACATTAGATAGGAACTATCTCGTTTTCTTGGACGAAATGGAAATCAATAAAATAAAAACCGAGAACATAATACCATATGGAGAAGCCAAACGCATACGTAGACGTCAATGCCCAACCATCCCAAGAATTTACACGACAAAACACTCATACGCACAGATAACAAAAACTAAGACAAACGCATCATTACCAAAACCATCCCGCAAAGCGATCGAAAACTTCTCAAACTCAAACTGCAAACATATTTCACCGGCCATAGCTGTGAAATATTTCGCATTCAAAATTGCTGCGAATTTTTAAATGAAATATTTCGAATGTTTCAGCGCTGAAATTGTTGGATTGAAATATTTCTTCGATCGGAATCCAAGCGTTTCCCTGACATTTCTTGACGCTTCCCGCTGCGCAAAGCGATCGAAAACTTCACAAACTCAAACTGCAAACATATTTCACATCCCATGGCTGTGAAATATTTTGCATTCAAATTTGTTGCAAATTTATAAATGAAATATTTCAAATGTTTCAGCGCTGACATCCCGCTGCGCAAAGCGATCGAAAACTTCTCAAACTGAAACTGCAAACATATTTCACAGCCCATGGCTGTGAAATATTTCGCTTTCAAACTTGTTGCAAATTTATAAATGAAATATTTCGAAAGTTTCAGCGCTGAAATTTTTGGATTGAAATATTTCTTCGATCGGAATCCAAGCGTTTTCCCTGACATTTCTAATCGCTTTTTCGATCGCTTTTGGCAAAAAGCGATCGAAAATCCGAGCTACAAAACTGCTCAATTTTGTCGTGCGGGTTTTGGCGGAAAGCGATCGAAAATCCGAGCTACAAAACTGCTTGATTTTGTCGTGCGAGAACCCCTACCCCTACCTACCCGCTGCGTAAAGCGACGGAAGAAATCATGGCGTTCGGAGAATTTTATCATGCTATCTTTTTCCCTCCAACGGCAAATTTGTCGAGCAGCTCGTCGAGCTACCCGTCCCTGGCTCCGCCTCATACCCCTAGCCTGAGCGAGCTGTCGAAGGTTTGGATGTGTTGGTGCGTCAGACGGCCAATCGCTGTCAGCCGTCGTCCGTGCTTTTTCCCTCCATAGCGCTATCTCTTTCTCGCGTGTGGACAATGCTCATGAGTTGCTGTGGCGTTCAAAAAACCGTTTACAAACATTGCTGCGATGCATTTGAATTTTCACAAATCAAACCAAAACAGCGTATTAAGTTCAATTTCTGCAATGCAAAAATGACTAAGGAATCGCTAGCTAACGCTGGAGGGTTTGCTGTGAAACGCGCTGAATCCTAATTCGCATTAACACGTTCATCCCGGCGCTGATTTTCATCAACTTTCCTTTCCACCAGCACCTAGAACGCAGGCTGGAAAGTTCACTGGCAGGCAGTGGGGCCTGCCATCGAACTGAACGTGTTAAGTATTAAACATAACTTTGTTACACTAAGCTTTTGCTTTCGTATGTTGTAGATTACACAGATATGCTGTGCCGTCTGCGCAAGGGTATGAGCGTGCGTGTGTGTGCAAAACTGTCGCCAAATGTGTTTTTTTCCGAAATGTTATGATTCATCGGTCAAAGAAAGGAAGGTGTTCATAAAAGGCGGAAAGACGAATTGAGGCCCCTGTCAATGGTAACTGATATGACAGGGAGGAGGGGGTAGTGGCACACAGCTGTTGGGAGATTGAACAGTATACTTAAATTGCCGGCGGGAAGGGGGGGTGGCCATGGGATCCCTACGATCATCGGTCACAGGCCCTAAAATTGTTGTCGCCATGGGGGGAGGGGAGGTGCAAATGGTTCTCCAGCCACGGAGCCCTAAAGACTATCTTTCCGGGGGCCCTTGTCGCTAATAATCTGTCCACTTGTAGACATACGGCATACTACAGAATAGAGATCTTCGGCGACCGCCTAGTCCGCCTACCGTTAGGTCCGCCGCTGGTTCATGACGGTGTTTTTTTATGGTGGAGGTGCATCCTTCTCCCTGCCTGCTGCGTATGCACCGGGCAGGAGACAGTGTGGCAGTATGCAAGTTGCACGCTGGATAGGAGCAGGCCCGCGACACCGCCATCATTCCGCACATCTGTGTGCCCGTCGTGGGTTCTAACCGCGTATGAACCGTTCGCCGTAGTAAGAACTGACTATCCGGCTACGTGGTACTCAAGTCCTGAAAAGGCCGGCATGACCGCGTAGGCCATTACGCCAATAATAATAATAATAATAAGAAGAACTTAGCATAGCAGTCCACACTCGGGGAAGGTTTTTGTTTTGACTTTGGTGCTGCCGGGTCTACTGCTGTGGTGCGACAAATTCACGAAATGCAATCGACCAAAACATGAACCTACCGATCCGAACCCATTCCAAGGCATTGCCGGTCAATCGGCGTCATGATAACGACTACAAACCAACACGCCACCAGATTCTGGACGGACAGGTGCAGCACCATACGTGCACCGTAAAAAACAAATCCAGAATCCTCTTTTGTATGGATTCAATTCAAAATGTTGTTTCCACTTGCGTCCGCTAGCTGAATTAGAAATAAATGTGCAACATATCACACGCACATTTGCTTAGATCGTGTGTCTTTTTAATACCCCCAACAGCAGAGCCGATCGCAAAGATGTCAATGCTAATGGTTGTGTTGTCGCTCAGGTAGCGAGATCGAAAATGCACGCCAGCACGCACCCACGAAAGCGCGCTCGCGAGCACGCACCCCCGAAGTCGCGCAAGCACGCACCCCCGAAGTCGCGCAAGCACGCACCCCCCCCCCCCCCCCCCCACCTAGACTACTCCCCCCCCACCCTCCACGCATGATCGATTACGGCTGCCTTATCGGTAGAACGGTTGGTTCAGCTTTCTTGTAGCATCCTCATCCCTAACGCCGGGCGGGGTGGGGAATCGCGACATGATAGAGTGAACTTAACCCGCGCTGTATGTGTGTGTGTGTGTGTGTATCGAGACCCGAAAACGCGAGACAAATTTCGGCACATTAAAAAAAAAAAAATTATTGCCACTATACACTGTGCTACATGATGCTTAGAAGGTCGTTGAAGCATTAAACATGTTCAAATTAAAAAAATATTAGATTAGTGTTAGACGTTCTCCTACGCTTGTTTTAAATAGGCTTCTTCACCTTCAACTGGCACGGGCATCGAATGGTCTCATCAGCAGCGGCACGAAATAAAATAAACCATCAATACACCGATAACACTTCAAATCCCAATCCAGCTTCTCCCACAGCGTCTCAAGGTCACAGACAAATTAATAAATGCTAACACCCACCAATAACAACACACAACCGCAATGCACATATGAGTATCAACGCATACACCGCAACAGCCAATCAGCTGGCGGCGGAAAGCATGGGCAGAAGCGCCGCAAGTACAAGTAAGGCAAGGCAGAGTGAGGGAGGGAGAAGAAGCGGACGGAAAAATGGGCGCCAATATTTTAATTTTTTTTTTGACCGTGTTTTTTGCTCCGCCGCCATAAATAGTTCGTCCATTTCGCCAGCAGATGGCGCTAAACTTGCTCGACCCAGCGCAGGAATCGCTGAAGTCCAGCGCGGGGAACCGGCCAAAATCTGCGCTGGCCAGCGCAGATTTTGGTACATTTCCTGCGCTGGAAACTGCTCGAATTTGCGCAGCGGGTACCCGCACGACAAAATCGAACAGTTTAGTAGCTCGGATTTTCGATCGCTTTCCACCAAAAGCGATCGAAAAAGCGAGTAGAAATGTCAGGGAAAACGCTTGGATTCCGATCGAAGAAATTTTTCAATCCTAAAATTTCAGCGCTGAAAATTTTGAAATATTTAATTTAAAAATTTGCAACAATTTTGAATGCGAAATATTTCACAGCCATGAGCTGTGAAATATGTTTGCAGTTTCAGTTTGATAAGTTTTCGATCGCTTTGCGCAGCGGGGGTTTATGTGTGGTTTGTGTGTTTGTGTGTGTGTGCATGTGTGTGTGTGTGTGTGCATGTGTGTGTATGTGTGTACATGTGTGTGTGTGTGTGTGTGTGTGTGCATGTGTGTGTATGTGTGTACATGTGTGTGTGTGTGTGTGTGTGTGTGTGTGTGTGTGTGTGTGTGTGTGTGTGTGTGTGTGTGTGTGTGTGTGTGTGTGTGTGTGTGTGTGTGTGTGTGTGTGTGTGTGTGTGTGTGTGTGTGTGTGTGTGTGTGTGTGTGTGTGTGTGTGTGTGTGTGTGTGTGTGTGTGTGTGTGTGTGTGTGTGTGTGTGTGTGTGTGTGTGTGTGTGTGTGTGTGTGTGTGTGTGTGTGTGTGTGTGTGTGTGTGTGTGTGTGTGTGTGTGTGTGTGTGTGTGTGTGTGTGTGTGTGTGTGTGTGTGTGTGTGTGTGTGTGTGTGTGTGTGTGTGTGTGTGTGTGTGTGTGTGTGTGTGTGTGTGTGTGTGTGTGTGTGTGTGTGTGTGTGTGTGTGTGTGTGTGTGTGTGTGTGTGTGTGTGTGTGTGTGTGTGTGTGTGTGTGTGTGTGTGGAAAGAGAGTATGCTTTTTAATGTGTATTTGCAAGTGCTCGGGTTTTTCTCTGAAAACCCTAGCTTGTCATTATGTCATATTGCGTTGAAAGTATTCTGATAATGTTTGTTATTTTACGTTTACACTTTGATAACAGCTAAAGTTTGCATCGACAGTAGCTCTTGTTCCTCGGACGACAACGTAGGTGTGCTGATTGATGAATGTGCATGCGCAGCGATGCAAAATGGACACGCGCACAATAGCAATGAACTCGGCATCAGGTGTTTCTCCAGTGCACGCCATTGAAAAGCCTTCGTGCATCTCTGCGTTGCACGTTGTGTGCGCATGGGAAACTTTTGTGCGTGCATTGAGCTGGCGCGCAGGTGTTCTTTTCAATGTGCTTTTTGTTTCATGAGCGCGGCAGTATTCTGTTCTCGATTTTGAAGGGAAGACGCTTACTCGCGTACTCGTTGATAATTTTTATCCATGCGATGTTTTCGCTGCTCGACTACGATATAATTCATCGCGTATAGAAGTAGAACGCAGGCAGAGCACGGGATCAGCCGTGTCCATGTTTTTAACCAGCGCGTTCTTGACGGTCCAAGCAAGCACTGTTAGTAACAATGGGTCGAGGTAAACATTGTACCGATTATCAGCGCCATATGAAAAAGCGAATGGCGGCTGCTGGCATTAAGCGCAAAAGGATCGAGTTCGTAATGGAACGATCGCGCACTTTTGTGACAAACGCGCTTCGGACAACCGAAACGCGCTTAGACAACCGAAACGCGCTTGGACAACCGAAACGCGCAAGTCAACCGGACGTCTTCAGAAGACCACGGCGAAAGAAGACCGTAAAATTGATAATATATCGAAAAAACACTGATCGCGAGGGCGGTGGTCCTGCTTATCACATCAAAAACCTTACCCAAAACACAGAAAAACTACTAACAAATTATCCGAAACGACATACTTGTGAAACAAACACACACACCAATACACATTTAAACATACATACACACACACACATACACACACACACATACACACACACACACACACACACACACACACACACACACACACACACACACACACACACACACACACACACACACACACACACACACACACACACACACACACACACACACACACACACACACACACACACACACACACACACACACACACACACACACACACACACACATGCACACACACATGCACACACACACAAACCACACATAAACCCCCGCTGCGCAAAGCGATCGAAAACTTATCAAACTGAAACTGCAAACATATTTCACAGCTCATGGCTGTGAAATATTTCGCATTCAAAATTGTTGCAAATTTTTAAATTAAATATTTCAAAATTTTCAGCGCTGAAATTTTAGGATTGAAAAATTTCTTCGATCGGAATCCAAGCGTTTTCCCTGACATTTCTACTCGCTTTTTCGATCGCTTTTGGTGGAAAGCGGTCGAAAATCCGAGCTACTAAACTGTTCGATTTTGTCGTGCGGGTACCCGCTGCGCAAATTCGAGCAGTTTCCAGCGCAGGAAATGTACCAAAATCTGCGCTGGCCAGCGCAGATTTTGGCCGGTTCCCCGCGCTGGACTTCAGCGATTCCTGCGCTGGGTCGAGCAAGTTTAGCGCCATCTGCTGGCGAAATGGACGAACTATTTATGGCGGCGGAGCAAAAAACACGGTCAAAAAAAAAATTAAAATATTGGCGCCCATTTTTTCGTCCGCTTCTTCTCCCTCCCTCACTCTGCCTTGCCTTACTTGTACTTGCGGCGCTTCTGCCCATGCTTTCCGCCGCCAGCTGATTGGCTGTTGCGGTGTATTTATTTATTTATTTATTTATTTAATTAAATTGTCCGCCAAAGGCTTAACAATATGTTGCTTAAAAACTAAGGAGGGGAAGGAATGTACGGGTTAACGAATTATGGAGCGGGAAGGGAGATAGTGTTGCGAAGGAGGGAGCGGAAACGGGAGGGTGGGATATGGTAGTCGAAGAGATCGGAGTGGTCATTGAAGGTGGCTAACGCTCGTAGGAGTGGGTCATTTTGGCCGTAACGGGTTCGGCGAAATTCAATGTAGAGGGGGGCTCTCGGGCGTAAGGGTCGAGACGGAACATAAAGGGGTATACGCGACAGGAGAGATGGGGAATCGAGATCAGAGGAGAGAAGATTGGCAACAAAAAGGGACTGGATGATAGAATGTCTGGCTTGGATAGGTTCCAGATTAAGCAGGCGACAACGGACATGATATGGAGGAATAGAAGACTGATTGGGAAGGGAGCGACGAATGGCAATACGGGTAAATTTGCGTTGGACTTTCTCTAGCCTAGCCATGGCAGTGATACCAGGTGGAGACCAAACGACTGCAGCGTATTCAAGAGTGGGACGGACCCAACAGCAGTATAAGGACTTAAGGCACATTGGATCTCTTATCTCGCATGCTAAACGAAGGATTAATCCAAGAGCTTTGTTGGCTTTTTTTAGGACGAATTCGACATGTACATTAAACAGTAATTTTTCGTCCAACCATACACCGAGATCTTTCAATGATGAGACGCGAACAAGTTGAGAGCCACAAATGTAGTAGTTCCAGAGAACTTTGTGGGATGAACGACCAAACGATATGATAGAGCATTTTTGAGGACATAAACGGAGACCATTGAGGCAACACCAATCAGAAAATATGTCCAGCACATGCTGGAAGACATTACAGTCATGAGGTGAGGCAACAGGTAAAAAGATTTTTACATCATCGGCGTAGAGAAGACAGCTATTTTGAGGGAGCACAGATACACAGTCGTTGACAAACAGTATGAAAAGCAAAGGACTGAGCACACTTCCTTGAGGTACGCCAGAGAGACCTGCGAATGTTTCAGAGAAACTATCACAGACACGTACTTTGTAGGAACGGCCAGAAAGGTAAGATCTGAGCCAATCTAAAAGGTAACCTCCGAAGCCAAGTTTCTCAAGCTTAGCTAACAGGAGATTGATTGGTATGCTATCAAAAGCTGCTTTCATATCGGTATATATAGCGTCAATTTGGCTTGCGGATGAAAGTGCCGGATATATAACAGATAATAGACACATAAGGTTTGTAACGGTGGATCTTTTGGGCATAAAGCCATGCTGGAGAGGAGATATATAGCTGGAGACAATAGGAGACAGGTACGAATGAACAATCGAATCCATAATTTTGGACATTGAGCATAGTATAGCAATACCGCGGTAATTAGAACATAAAGAGCGATCGTTCTTTTTGTGAATGGGAATAAGAAATGCAGATTTCCATATTGTGGGAACGGAACCCTCTTGGATTGATCTGGAGTAAATACGGGACAGAAGGGGAGCAAGAGACGTTGCACATTGTTTTAATATGGAAGATGGAATACCGTCAGGACCAGGAGAGAACGAAGGCTTCAGTTTACTCATGGCGGCAAGGACACTTTGCGTGGTAATAGGCACATTGTTGCATGAGAAAACATCCGGAGGCGTTGTAGAAAGTCCTTCGGATACAGGGAACTGATGGGTGGCAGGATCGACAAACACACTTGACAGGTACTTTGCAAAAAGTTTGCATTTGTCCTGAGTGCTGGAAGCGACTTCGTCGTCAAAGAAGATGGTAGAGGGATATTCCGATTTAGAAGTGCGGGATTTGACAAAGCGCCAAAAGGACCCTGGATCCATCGAGAATCGGTCCTGTAGGCGCACAACATAGGACGCGTAGCAGGCACTGTTATATGTACGGTAAGCTTTGTCTGCGTATTTATAGATCCGTAGGAAATATGGATGACGCGAACGATTATATGCCCGGAGAGTGCGGTTTTTATCGGCCTTCAAAGCCCTAAGCGACCTGTTCGACCACGGGGGACTGGGGGAGGGTTTCAGGAGTGGACAGCAGAGAGGAAAGGAGGAGGTGATTACATTGTTGAACTTAAATACTACTTCGTCGATGTTGCTGCATTGTTCGATGAAAGACCAGTCGGTCTGCAAGATGATATCACATAGCTTTCTTATATTCGTTCTACGGAAGTTAAATCTTCGGTATCGAGATCGGTATGATTTAGGTTGATGTTGTTGGATGACGGGGGTTGCAAACTTAACGGATAGTTCAAGTGCAGGATGATGTTGATCAAGCGCCACAAGGGGTAGGGGTGATTCCAGCACTGAAGAGCATAACTCGGCAGCGATCGTATTTCCGAATATAAGATCAAGTTGACGGTCACGAGAATTTTTTACTCCTGACAATTGAAGCAAGCCGTTAAACGACATTCCATCAATGAGAGCTGCATTTCCCGTAGAGGTGCTGGTCGAGGTGAAATGAAGTGGTAGCGTCGGCGACGGGAGCCAAGAGAGAGAGGGAGTGTTGAAATCTTCGAGCAACAGTAACTGATCGGATGGTTTCATACGTTCCGTAATGAGACACACACTCTCATTTAGTGAATCCAGGATTTCTACACATGAGCTGCGATCAGGTGGAATGTAGATGACACCAATAAACAGAGATAAATTAACGAACTTGATGCATACCCATGAAAGCTCCAGTGACGTGAAGGTGTGCGAAATTGAATACGAAGTGAGCTTGGATGAGCATGCTATCAGGACACCGCCTCCACGAGAGCGAGAACTGGTATTTGAGCAACGGTCACAACGATAGATCTCGTAATTATTGTCGCAAAGGAGAGAGGAAGGCACGGAGTCATC